>NC_133660.1:101222387-101498898 GCF_037893015.1 Macrotis lagotis | reverse complement strand
TATTTCACTTATATTTTCAAATTGTTGCACAACTGAGCAAAATAACCCCTCCTGATTATTATTTTAATTTCCTCCTTATTGGTGATGAGTTCACCCTTTTCATTTTTGACATCAGTAATTTGATTTTCTTTATTTTTAAAACAGATTAAACAAAGATTTAGCTATTTCATTTTTTCATAAAACCCACTTTTAATTTTATTAGTTCAATAGTTTTCCTAATTTTAATTTTATTAATTTCCCCTTTGCTTTTCAGAATTTTTAATTTGGCATTTAATTGGGAATTTTAAATTTCTTTTCTCAGCTTTTTTTTAGTTGCATGCCCAATTCATTGGCCTCCTCTTTCTCTGTTTTATTTATATTGGCATTTAAACATATAAAATTTCTTCTAAAAACTGATTTGGTTGCATCCCAGAAGTTTAGGTGTTATGTCTATTGAATTGGATGAGTGTTGATTATTTCTAGGATTTCTTGTTTGATCCACTCATTCTTTAAAATTGCATTAATTAATTTCCAAGTATTTTTAGTTTACTTTTCTATGACCCTTTATTTAATGTAATTTTTATAGTTTCAATCTGAAAATGATGCATTTAATATTTCTGCATCTCTGTACTTGATTATGAGGTTTTTATGTCCTAGTAAATGTCAATTTTTGTGTGATATATATACATATATATATATATATATTATCCCTATTCAGTTTTCTCCAGAAGTCCTTCATATCTAAGTTTTCTAAAATTCTATTCATCTTAAATTCCTTGTTGTTTATTTTGTGGTTAGATTCATCTAATTCTGAGAGAGTGAGAGGGAGGCCCCCCCCCCCACTATTATAGTTTTGTTATCTATGTCTCCCTATCTTTGGTTTACCTTCTCCACTAAGAATCTGGATGCTTTACCACTTGGTGCACATAGATTTAATACTAAAAATACTTCATTGCCTATGGTACCTTTTTAAAAAGATATAGCTTCCTTCCTTAATTCTTTAATGAGATCTCTTTTTCCTTTGTTTTGTCTGGAATCAGGATGGCTACTCCTGCCTTTTTTATTATAGCTAAAGTGTAATATATGCTTCTATCTTTATATTGTATATATATATATGCATATATATATATATGCATATATCTACTCAAATGTATTTCTTATAAACAATATATTGTGGGATTCTGTTTTATAATCCACTCTTTTATCCTCCTTTTTAAATGGGAGAGTTTTGTGGGAGAGTTCATCTCATTTACATTTAGAATTATGATTTCTAACTGTATTTCCCTCCATGTTATCTTCCCCAGTTTATACTTTTCTCTTTCCTTTCCTCTTATTCCCTCCTCAGTAGTTCTTACTGCTGCCCCTTCATCAGCCCATCTTGCTATCAGATCTTTCCTCTTTTGCTTTTCTTTTTACTTCTCTTTTTACTTTTACTTTCACACTCCCTTTAATCAGTTCCTTTCCCCCTTTCTTTCCCTTTATGCCCTCTTCCAAATAGGGTAGGAAAAATTTTTACACTTAATGTTATTCCCTTTTTTGGATAAAATCTGCTGAGAGTAAGATTTATGCAGTGGTCTCACCCTCCCTTCTTTCCCTCTACTATAATAGGTCATTGTGCCTCTTCAGGTTCTGTTATTTATCCTCTAATAACCTTGCCTTCTCCTAGTATAATCTTTCTTTTCATTTCTTAGTTGTTTTAATCTTATACCTACAATCTCTGATGATATATACTCATTTTCACTGTCCTGATAGAAGTACCATTCTTAAAGATTGATTGATTTATAAGCAGCATTACCTCATATTCACTTCATAGCCACAGCCTCTGTTCAAGTACATTCCCCTCAACTGTCTCATTAGAAATACAATTTGGAAGAAGAAAAAGCATCATCAGATCATGATCCTAATGACAACCTAAGTCCAAGTACCCTCTCTAGAAATGCAATCCTTATCAAAAAAGCACTTTCTGTTCCATTTATACTCACCCCCTATAAGTGCTTCATTTGTCCAATTCTAATTTTTAGGGTTTTATTTTCTTCAGTTTTTGTGTTTCCATTTCCAGTAGCTAATTTTACTTTTTGATCATATACAATACTTTTCTTACTTGCTCAATTTTACTTTTTGATGAGTTATATTTTTTTAATTAGTCATTTTTACATTTAAAAGATTTGATTTCTTCAGTCAATTTGTCATAATTCTCCTGCATTACTCTCATTTCTTTTCTCCATTTTCTTCTTCATCTCTTCTTTGGGTTTTAAAATCCTTTTTGAGCTCTTCTAAGAGGTCTTTTTGGATTTGAGGTCAATTCATAAACTTCTTTGAAGCTTCACATGTAGGCATTTTGTCACTGCTTTCCTCTTCTGAGATGACATTTTTATCATCCCTATCAGAACAATAACTGCTTTCTATAGTTAGAATTTTTTTTGCTCACTTTGGTAGTTGAACTCTATTTCTGGGGCACAGGGAACAAAGTCCCAAGCTTTTTGTGCTGGGTTTGGGATCTGGTCCCTGCCTTATTTCTTACCTAAAGAATTGTCTATTTAGCAACTTGTTCCTTCCTTTAGGATAATTCTGGCTTTCCAAGATGTTACCTAGGCAGTGGTTTGTTCCCTGAGTTAAGGTGACCCAACCCAGTCCTGTTTGTTGCACCAGTCTTCCCAGGGCTTGAACTATGTCTTCTGAACTGACACTGGAACCTTCACAACTGGCCTGCTGCAATGATGGCTTGCTGAGCTTTAACTTGAGCTGTTCCCACCGGCTTTTCAGTTCTCCCATCTATGCTGCATATATTCCCCTTTTACCCAAAATAGGTAGACCTTTACTGAAGTTCTTCCATGATATCTTGAGATGATAACTTTTTTTCATTTTTTTTGGGGGGGGATATATAGCTTTAAGATCTGTGTAAAAGTTTCATTTAAAGTTGTTTCAGGGGGGGCAGCTAGGTGACAGGGTGAGGCTAGGTGGCACCGGGGTGGCTAGGTGGTACAGTGGATAAAGCACCGGCCCTGGAGTCAGGAGTACCTGTGTTCAAATTTGGTCTCAGACACTTAATAATTACCTAGCCGTGTGGCCTTGGGCAAGCCACTTAATCCCATTTGCCTTGCAAAACCCTCAAAAAAAAGTTGTTTCAGAAAGAGCTCCAGGAGCTTCCTAATTTTATACCACCATTTTAGCTCCATCCCAGAAATTGTGTTAGTGTTCTAATCCATAGATTCACCTCAAGACTCTGCCAACTCCATTTCATCTTCCACATGCTTGCCAAAGTAATTTTCCTAATGTGTAGGTATGATTGTGTTACTGACCCTACTCAAATATAAGTCCATGACCTCTATTGCCAGGATGGTCAAATATAAGCTCTTGTCATTTATATCCTTTTACAACATGCCCCAATCTACTTTTTCAGTCAATACAGATTACTGCCTTATGCAATACTATACAAATTATAGCATTGTTCCTCATAGATGATATCATATCATCTACCACTGAATCATTGTACTGTTGCTCCCTCATGCCTGGAGTACATTAATTCCTCACCTCCACCTCTTAGAACCCCCTAATTTCTTCTTTCTTTTTTTTTAAAAGATTGTATTTATTTTGAATTTTACAATTTTTCCCCTAATCTTGCTTCCCTTCCCCCACCCCCCAGAGAAGGCAGTCTATTAGTCTTCAAATTGTTTCCATTGATCTAAGTTGAATGTGATGAGAGAGAAATTATATTCTTTTTTTAAAAGGTTTTTCCAAGGCAAATGGGGTTAAGTGGCTTGCCCAAGGCCACACGGCTAGGTAATTATTAAGTGTCTGAGATCAGATTTGAACTCAGGTACTCCTGACTCCATGGCAGGTGCTCTATCCACTGTGCCACCTAGCTGGCCCTGAGAAATCATACTCTTAAGAAAGAAACAAAGTAGAAGACATAGCAAAATTACATGGCTCAACTTTAACACCACTTTCTTTATGAAGCCTTTCCTGGAGCTCCTGGTCTTTTGCTTCAAACAGATTACTTCATATTTACTAGACAGATTTATAGATCAGTATACATCTATATTGATATCTATGTAAATATGTAGCTACATGCAAATATTTATCTAGATATATAGATACATATATATATATATATATGTATATCTATATGTATATATATGTATATGTGGACATCTATGTTTTGTTCAGGCATTTCAGCCCAACTCTTCATTTCCTAATTAGGAATTTTCTTATCAAAGATATTAAAGAGATTGTCATTTATTCTTCCAAGAGGAACTAAAGTTAACAGGGTCAAGTGGCTAGCCCAGGGTCACACATTGAATAAGATTCTGAGGCCAGATTTGAACTTATGAAAAATGAATCTTCCTGACTCCAGGCTGGGCTCTCTATCCACTGCACCACCCACCTGTCATTATAACAATACATCTAACTGCATACATATCTATATTCATCTATATATCAATATATTTGTGTGTGTACATACTTATATAACCTAACTGGGGAGATATGTAAGTTATTAAACTTATACATATATATTTCTCAACATTTAAAACATACACACATATGCATATATATATATATATATATGTTTACTAATTCATATAATACCTCCAACTAAATAGTTTTTGTCTTTGAAGGTAAGAACTTATTCCTAGTGTGCAGTACAAAGCTTGACATAAAGTAAATACTTAATTAACATTTGTTGATAGTTAGTTGACAATTACAATAACCTTTCACTTCATTTCCCTACTTCTAATCTTTTTTTCCTTTAGATCTATCCACCTAAAGTACCTCCCTGTGAATTAAGCACAGATACAAAAGCTGAGACTGAAGGGATATCAATCATGCTTAACTACAATTCTCTTCCTTTTAAGAAAACAGATATAATAAATATGACTTTCCTACAATGAATGAAGGCATATGGCTCCTATGAGTTTGGAAAGAGGAAAGGATAATTGTCTTTAATTATTATTATTTTTTATTTTTTAACATGATTTAACATGAGAAACAGGACTTACAATGAATAGATATTAAATTTGATATTAACACAAGAAGAAATAACTAGGAGAGTTTGTACTGGATTATACTGTATTCCCATTCACTGGAGGTTTTCAAGTAAAGAAAATTTATTTATTGGTGATTTTTTCAACTTGAATTTTTTAAAGTTTAGATTGAACTTGATGATTTCCAACATCCCTTCCACCTTAGAGATTCTGTGATGCTGTCAGATCTAGAACATGAAAGACTTTAAATGATTGGTTGAGAACTTCATTATTTTATCCTAGAAGTAATAGGAAATCATCAAAGATAACTTTAGTAAGAGTATGTGTGTGTGTGTGTGTGTGTGTGTGTGTGTATACATACACACAAATATTTGTGTGTATTGTGTTACATCTATATTTAGGTGTGTATAAATATATGTATATTTTAAAAGAACATCAATTGTTGAGCTGGATGGAGGGAAAGATTTGAGAAATAACGAAGGTAAAACAATTAGCAGATGGTTTCATTAATCCAAGAAAGAGATGATACAGTCCTGAAATAAGACTGTACTGTATGACGAGATAAAAAGCCTAAGGAAAGAGATACTCTGAATATAGGACAGATACAATTTGTCAAATGATTTGATAAAGAGATTGAGGAAAAAGATTTAGATAAGGATCTCTCTCCAGGTGTGAGCCTGTCTGTCTTGTAGGATAGGAGTACTATTAACAGAAATAGTAAATCATAGAAGAATGATAGAAAAAGGAAGGGAAAGAAATTAGTTTTCTGAACATGTTGAGCTTGGGAATATTATTGGACTTGCATATGGTGATGTCCAGCAAGCAGTTTGTAATGTGGAATGAGAGTTTATGAAAGAGATAAGGGCTGTAAATAAAGATTTATTATTGAACTCATGGTGGACAATAAGATCACCAAGAAGGGATATAGAGGGAAAGGAAACTCAGAACGCCTTGAGAAAAAGAATTGGGGTTTTTCTATTTCTATGATTTTGTTTTCTTTTTTGGGGGGCTGCCTTTCTTTGTATCCCAAGTACTTAGAACAGTGCCTGGTACATGGTAGGGAAGTAAAATAAACTATTTGGCTGAATGACTGACCATTTGGAAAGCAGGAAAACAATGATGGTCTTACAACGGAGAATGATATGGAATATTCAGGCAGGTAAGAGAAGAATGAAGGAAGAAAATACCATAAAAAAAGCCCAAATCACCAATTTTCTACTGGAATTTCCAACTATATGTTCCAAAGATGTGGGTTCCATATCTTAAGTTCCCTATATTTGGACAATATACTTCAGTCTTTCCAATCACTTTTGTTCACAAACTTTTGAATCACCTGTTACTCCTCATTCTTATTTACCCGCCCTTCCATATCCAATCCACTGTTTGGATTTATGATCCCTACTTCCCCCTACTCTATTCATAGAGCCACCACTCTAGTTCAGATTACCATCAAACTTCTCTTGATTATTGCTGTAGGCTTCCAATTGGATTCTTAGTATCCAGTTTCACTCTCTTCTCTTCAAAACTACAGTTTCCAAGCATGTCAGTCCCCTGTTTAAGAAACTTTTATGATTCAATATTGTTCCCAGGATTAAATGCAAATTATTCTACCACTTGAAGCCCTTGATCCTTTGGTTCCAAACTCCTTTTCCAGACTTATCTGATATTATTTCTTCCAGTACATTATTTAATCCACCCAAACTATCCTATTTGAGCTTCTTTTTACATTTCATCCTTTCCTTTTTCTCTCTTTCCACATGTATGCATTTAATATCTCTGAAATAGTCTTTCTTCTTGGTTCTACCTCTTGGTAGAACCTTCAATATTCATTTCAAGTGTTACCTCCTACAAAGTCTTTTTCCTCTTTCCCTCAGATAGTATTTCTCCTCTCTCTCCCTGTAGATAAGTCTTGGAGTTTGACAATGATAGAAGAGCTGCAGGAAGAGAGTGAATGGCTAGGTCAAGTGAAGATTTTGGGGGGCAAAAAGAAAAAAAGAAGCTACAAGGATAAAGAGAAATTGTAAAAAATAGGAAAGAAATAGAAGGGGCAATGGAAGGGAGAGAGATCAAGAGTACTAGCAATGATAATTAAACTCATGGGAGCTGATGAATTTAGAGAGAGAATGGGAGTACTGAGGGCAGAGTCTTTGAAGCTGACCACATTTAGTAGAGAGAAAGATAAAGATTAAGTAAAGAAAATTAAGAAGAAATGGGCAGCAGGAGAATCAAGATAAACAAGTGTCAGAAAAAATAAAGGAAAATCTTTGAAAGGAGAAAGGCCACCTCTCCATCAAAGATTGGAGCAACAAAGGAGAAAATAAGACTTGTTAGAACTTTTTTGAGGTGTGGAGTAGAGGAAAATTCCATTTCATTGCAACTGAAGCAGGAACTGATGATGGATGACTTCTATTTTCTCCATAAAGTAGAAGATAAAGTCCTTTTATAAGACTGAGAAGGGAAGCAGAACTTTTTACGAAGTCTGAGGAGCACTTGTTTCCTATGAGTTGGAAACAAAGGTTCAATGAATTTTAGTATGTAAGACTAAAAAAGGAGGTTGGACAGTGACAAGAACAAATTTCATGAAATCATAGAATACTGGGGATGGAAGAGAATTTAGAGAGATCATCTAATCCTAATCTCTTTCATTTTACAAATAAAGAAATTGATATTTAGCAAGATAAAGCACTTTGCCTAAGGTGACACAATTAGTGAGTAGCAGAACCTATTTCTAAGTTTGCTTTATTCTATAGGATCATGTAAAGGCCCCTGGAAAACATTTTTCTCAGTTCCACTGAGCAAATGTCATTGTGTGGACCCTGAGCAATTCTAGGCCTCATTGTTGCTGTTTAATTATTTGAGCTTCTGCAGGCTCTAGTCTGCTAAGAGGCCTTTTGTATGGGGCAATCAGTACCAAGCATAAGAGTTGGACCTTCAATTTTTATTAGTCCTGGTAATCCCTAATGCAGAAAATCTGCTACCAACAAGTTCAAGTCAGTACCTCCTCTGTAACTCCTAATATTAGAGACATTACCAAAGGTTTGTTAACTTCCCCAGAGTCATTTGGATGATTTGTGTAAGAAGCAGGATGAGGATCCAAGTTCTCCTAAATTTTAGGCTGTCTATTATACCACATTGCCTAGGAAAAATCACTTCTACTTAAAAAACAAAAGGCAAAAAAACATAAAAATTTAAACTCTAAATTAAATATTTAAGAAACTTCAAAATATTTAATTTAGAGTTTAAATTTTTATGTTTTTTGCCTTAGAAGAAGAAGAAGAAGAGGAGGAGGAGGAAAAAGAGGAAGAGGAGGAAGAAGAGGTAAAGAAGAAGAGGAAGAAGAAGAGGAAGAGGAAGAAGAAGAAGCGGAAGAAGAAAAAGGAAGAAGAGAGAAAGAAAGAAAGAAGAGAGAAAGAAAGAAAGAACATTTGAGCTATTCATTTCTTCTTTCACTATACAGTGATATAGTTCAATAAACTTATATCTGTTGCTATTAAATACTGTCATTCTGGATTCCAAAATGAAAAATTAAGATAGAGTAGAGGCTACTGTTTACAAAAGAATTATTGACAATTCTCTCCTTTGGCCCAAGGCCTTTGAGCTAGAGTATGTTGCTCTCTATCCCATTCTGGTGACAGCCCAGATGTGAAGATTTTCAGCTTTTACACATAGATGCTGCTCTACAGTCATCTCCACTCTTCAAAAAATTATCAAACCCTCCTCCCCTCTGTGGTCATAGCCTCAGAGTCTCCATTTATTATAGAAATACTTGAAGGCAGTGAAGAATCCTGGCGGTGTTAACTGCAATATTTGTCTTAAGGAAGGATCTTAGAGAGGAGGCTAAACGTTAATCTCATTCCACCTTTTTCACCTAAGAAAGGATGAATGAGGATTGTGACCAAGGTCAATGAAAGAGTGCTTAGTTATCAAAAAGGTTCCCTCCCAGGGGAAAATTCTCATCTTGAATTTTTTCTTCAATATTGTCATTAGGTTATGTTTTAGAGTCTAGGCATGTTTATATCTCCTAATATTCTAAGATGTAATAACAGTGATATTTTTAGATGACTATCTCATTTAATCACCTTTTGAGTCTCTCTCACTATTAGTGTCTCTAATCCTTTAATCTTAATATCAAATTATTAACATTAAGTGTCTCTAAGCTTTACAACCTGGCACTATCTATTCAGTTGAATTGATGCACTATCTGATAGTTTAGTGTAATCTAGTGGGCAGCTGTTATCCAATGGTTTGTCACCCCTTGAGAGACTCTGATATTTGAATAGTTAAAATTATTTCTCATTTTGACAACTGTACCAAGAAAATTAAGATATTCACAGAGAAGAAGTTGGGCATGATTATGAATTGCTTCCATTATTAAACACATCATTGGAGAGAAGGAAAGCATCCTAATAAAGACTAAAGCATGTGAACCGGAAAATGTGAACCGAGTTTCAGGGAATCTTGTTGAAATTAAGAATACATAAATGTGTGTGTATGTGTGTGTGTGTGTGTGTGTGTGTGTATACATCTATATATTCACTCATATATAAATATATAGTTATGAATACCCATATTTATATATATATATATAAACACATGCATAGTTGTATATTTATGTGTGTATGTATGTATCTAGGAGTAGAAGTATGTGTGGTTTGGTAAACATAGAGGGAAAATCTCATTAAAACCACCTAGGCATCTCTCTCCAGTAAAGTTTTTTATTCCCTTGTTGCTGTTCCCCCCCTCCCCCAATATAACTAAACTATGTAATAGCAACGAAATCACTAAACTTGAGTACTTGAATTCAGATATAAATAAATCAAGTTAAAACTACATAGAGGAAAACAGCTGTCATAGACCCAATCATTAGGCAGCACCATTCAATTTAATAAACAAATGCATCAGCTCCCTAACTTCCCCCCCCCCAATTCAAGGAGTTTTAATTGTGATTTTTATAGTTTTTATCCTCAACATAGGGTTGTTTCTGACTCTATTCTAGCATTTTCTTAATTGTTGTCTAATCACTTAAGAAGTTGATTTTTTTTGAACACTAATATAAGATTTGGTATTTATTTCAATCAAATTTCACTCTTAAACTCTATCAGTCCTTCAAGATCTTTTTTGTATCCTGAATTTCTCATAGAAAATATTCCCTATCTCTATGAGTTTTGTGATATCTGTAACTCTATCCAAATCATTTATACAAATGTTAAATAATATAAGCTAAATGAGATGCCCCTGAAGCATTCCATTAGAGTTGCCCTTCCAGGTTAACATTGCTTAATTAATAACATCTCTTTTGGTCTAATTATTTTTAGTCAGCCCAAAATCTACTAGATGAACTACCATTTACCCGCATCTCTCCATTTTTTCTTTCAGGATATCATGAAAGACTTTGTTGAATACATTATTGAAATCCAGACATGCTTCTGATCTATCAGTCTAGTAACTAGATTAAAAAAAATAAGAGTACATATATTCAGACATATATGAACTGCCATTTCTTTCTGTATGATAACTGTTCTCTCCCTTCCCTATGAACAAGTTTTGACCTATCCTTTCTAGTCATAAGGTCATTCTTATTGTTTGAGAAAAAAGAACCAATATAAAAAGAGTTAAGTAGTTCTACCTTCTCTCCATAATTCTGTATCATGAATAGAAATTACAGAGAATATGATTTCAACTATTTGTCTCAAAAAGTTTCCCATCAACTAGAAATGGTCAATAGTGGGATCACCTGTCTTGAAAGGTAGTGAGTTCCTTACTAAATGAGGATTTAATATAAAATCTGGTTATCCATTTCTGTTTTTATTTCTTTTATTTTTTTCCAAATACTTTCCTCATTTTGCAAGCTTTTGAATCCCATATTTTTGTACCATCTTCTCTTCCCTCCCCTTCCTCCCCAGGGCAGTCAATCTGATATAGGTTCTATATGTACAATTTTGTTTAACATATTTCCATATTAATCATGTCATGAAAGAGGAATTAGAACTAAGGAGGAAAAACATGAGAAAGGAAGCAAATTATAGTATGCTTTGCTTTTCATTAAAACTTCATGCATTAAGACTTGTTTGTTTTTACTCTAGACATGGATGGCATTTTCCAAAATAAGACTCTCAGGATTATCCTTGATCACTGAATGGCTGAGAGAAACTGAATCCAATATAGTTTATCATCTCACAGTGTTGCAGTACACAATGTGTACAATGTTCTTCTGGCTCTACTCACTTCACTCAGCATCAGTTCATGCAAGACTTTACAGGCTTTTTAAAAAGTTTGATCACTCATGATTTCTTACAGAACAATAACACTCCATGACATTTATATGCCATAACTTGTTCAGCTATTTCCCAAATGGTGGACATTCTTTCAATTTCCAATTCTTTGCAAAAAAGGGCTGCTATAAATATTTTTGTATATGTGGGTCTTTGTCCCCTTTTTAATGATCTATTTGTATATAGATCTAGTAATAGTATTGCTGGATCAAAGTTTGATTGTCCTTTGGGAATAGTTTCAAATTATTGTTCTCCATAATGGTTAGATTAGTTCACAACTTCATCAACAATGCATTAGTTGTCACAATTTTCCCACATCCTCTCCAACATTGATCATTTTTCTTTTTTGTCATTTTAACTAATCCAATATGTATGAGGTGGTATTTCAGAGTTGTTGTGATTTGCATTTCTCTAATCAATAATGTTTTTTTACATATAGCTATAGATAGCTTTAATTTCTTCATCTGTAAACTACCTTTTTATATCCTTTATATTCTTTGTTCTCCTAATTGGCTTATGGTATCACCCTTTATATCTGAATCCTGCACTCATTTATCATTTATCCTGGTTTGGGATATGAGATGTTGATCTATATCTAGTTTTTGCCATACTATTTTCCAATTTCCCTAGTAGTTCTTGTCAAATAGTGAGTTCTTATCCCAGAAGTTAGGGTTTTGGGGTTTATCAAATAGAATTATTTACTACTGTTTCTTTTCTACTTAAGCTGTTCTACTGATCCATTTCTCTATTTCTTAGCCAGTACCAGAGAATTTTGATGACTGCCACTTTATAATATAATTTTAGATCTGATAAGGCTAGACCACCTTCCTTTGCATTTTTTCATTAATGCTCTTGATACTCAACCTTTTGTTCCCCCAGATGAATTTTGTTATTAATTTTTCTTGCTCTGTAAAATAGATTTTGGGGTGGGTGTAATTTTATTGGTATGACACTGAATAAATAATTTAATTTGGAGATACTTGCCTTTTTCAATATATTTATTTGGCCTAACCAACAACTGACTTTTTTTAGTTGTTTAGATCTGACATTTTTGGGGGCATAAAGTACTTTTTTAATTGTGTTCATATAGTTTTGGGTTTGTCGTCGGAGGTAGATTCCTAAGTATTTTTTGTTGTCTACTATGACTTTATTTTGGGGGGTGGGTCTGAAGGCAAATGGGGTTAAGTGGCTTGCCCAAGACCACACAGCTAGGTAATTATTAAGTGTCTGAGACCAGATTTGAACCCAGGTACTCCTGACTCCAGTGCCGGTACTTTATCCATACTATTACTTTAAATGAAATTTCTTTTTCTGTTTCTTTCTATTGGGCTTTGTTAATCATATATAGAAATGCTGATGCTTATCAGGGCTTATTTTATATCCTGATAATTTTCTAAAGTTGTTAATTGTTTCACATAGTTCTTTAGTTAATTTTCTAGGGTCCTCTAAATATACCATCATATCATCAGCAAAGAGTGAGAGTTTTGTTTCCTCATTACCTATTCTAATTCTTTCAATTTCTTTTTCTTTCCTTTTTGCAAAAGCTAACATTTCTGCTACCATATTGAATAATAGTGCTTATAATAGGTATCCTTATTTCTTTCCAGATCTTACTGGGAATGCTTCTCGTTTATCACCATTAAATATAATATATATATATATGATATATATGCATATATATATGTATATAGGAATAATAAGGAACAGATTAAGATGAATATAGTGCACTCCTAGCCAGCCTACTGACAATCCTCCCCCCAGTGTTTTTACTGTTTTTACTGTTTCCCAAAGCCTATTACTAAAAGTATTACTTTTTGTAAAGGTATTTTTTAACAGGTTAAATAATCCTTCAACTAGTCCTCATGTTGAATTGTGAGTAGCCCTTCACTGATTTTTTTTGTCAAAATCAGGGATCTTCAAGAAGAACCCCCAGAGAGCCCAAATCCACATGGGATTGCAATTGGATATATATGTATAAATATATGTATGCTCCTTGAGGGCAGGGATGGTCTCTGTTCAATTTTTTATTACTTCACAATGCAGCAGAATGCTGAGTTTGGGAAGAAAATACTCAATATCTCCTATTGGATACTTACAGACAAGTGAAATGGTATTATCTGGATTGTAGGAATGATTCCTTTTCATTATTTGGTGTTTGAAAAATTCTGAGTATTGTTGGGTGCAGTCTAATTAGCACAACCTATTTTCTTGGCAGTGATAAATACCACTGAATCCTTTCTACTAGAAAAATTTGCCAACTATTTTCTTGATTAAAAAAAACTATTAATTATGCAAAGAAATTTAAGAATCTGTAAGCATAGAGAATTGATTTCCTGGCTACAGTGTGCCATTTAAACCATTACTCAGAAAATGATTTTAAATCTGAATTACCTGGATTAACCTAACCCACCTTTTGCAAACCATAGCTATACCCAAACCAAGCACACACAGCCAAGTCACTCCTGCCTCCTGTGTTTGCCAAAGACAGGAATCCCCAGGGAGTCCAAATGGCAATTTCTCTGTCCTGACCTTTGCAAGTAAAGCAGTATGCCATTTCTAGGGAAGAGTTGATTGATACATTTGCCACAAAGTACAAATATCAGCCAAATTCAGCTCGCTGAGCCTTTTACTGAATATTAACGAAACAATATGTGACTGCCAGAGATATGCCTCATCCATCTCTAAGCCTGCTGCTGTCAGCAGCAGACACAAGCCCACCCTGATTAAGTTTCCATTAGCTTATCTGGTGTGCAAATTATTTGTTCTTTATTTGCCTGAAAGAAAAAAATGAATCATTATTTGGCAGACATAGCCCCAGGCTTCATTGGTCTGTGTGAAGGACAGAGACCTGAGACCTTCACCTTGTTTGCCTCTCTCTACTAGGAATAGCAGAAAAGGAAAATAAATGAACAAAAAATGAATTTCACTTTCTCTGGTTTTCCAAAGGTGAAAAGATGTAAAGAGGAAAGAAGAAAAGAAAAAAAAATAAACCTTCTCTCTCTTTCTTCAGTGCTAGTAAGATGAACATTTCAATGGGAGTCAATCTTTTAGAGGGCAGGAAAGGTTCTCACAAGAAAGTTCTTCATTATTTCTCTTATAACCTCTGTGAAAAGGAGTATAGATCTTGATTCTCCTATCAAGACCTGGACACTTTAGGAGAGCAAGTAGAGCAGAATTGAAAAGAGGATTTGGAATACTGAGACTGAGAAGCAATTCAGACACTCTTATTTTCTGGTCCAAAAGACACCTGAGCAATAGATTTAACTTCATCTGAGAGACTTTTTTCATCTTTACACATGTAAACTAAACATACATGTTGTCAAAAGGTGAGTCTACCTCTTTTCACTAAACTGTATCCTTTCTCCCTACCACTTAGCTAAGAAATGTTTTACTCTTTCTTCCCTTCTTGTGCAACTCTGGGCAATTCATTTAACCTCTTGAGGCTCTAGGCACTATTATGAGATTATAAATTGTTAAGAAGGTGTTGACCTAAATTGGTAGAAGGATTTTCCTCATCCATAAGTTCCCTATATATCATTGAAATTGCCACTTCTGTCACTAGCACAGACCCTACCTTATTCATCATCATCATGTCCCTTTCCTTTCAGACATACACATTTTCCCACACATTCCTGTTCTTCAAAAGCTTCATCCTATTAGTACCTACTCACATATGCTTATGTAAGTTCTTCATGTGCATTTCCCAAACTGACAAAACAATGATATTATCATTTGTTTAGAGCCTTTTTAAAACTATTCCAATGCCTTGTCATAACAGCTTTGTTAAATGAAAAGGTTGCAGTGAATGATAAAAAAAAAAACCTTTTCAGTGAAAAGGTTCAACATCAAAAGATTAAACATTAGATAGCTATTTAGCATGACAATCCATAAAACAAATAAAAGTAACCCTCATTTCTCAGTGATTCTTCTTTTCTGCATTGACAATGGCAAAATGTACAAAAGGAGTCAGAGGATGCTAAGAAGTATGTGTATGAACTCATTGGCAAAATATTACTGAGAAGAATAAAAGATTACTAGCATCATTAACTCAGAAAATAGCAAAAAGTTGTGAAGGAGAAAAATAAACTACAGAACTATTTGGTTTGAAATTTAAATTAAACCAGATCATCCTGAATGCATTTGGAATTGAAACTGGAAGAGGACAATAAACAGACTTGAAATGGAATAAAAATGCTGACATTTCCAGGGCAATCAATTCTTTTTTTCCTTTTAGTTTTTTAGTTTAGTTTAGGTTTTTTTTTTTTTTTTTGCAAGGCAATGGAGTTATGTGGCTTGCCCAAGGCCATACAGCTAGGTAATTATTAAGTGTCTGAGGTCGGATTTGAACTCAGGTATTCCTGACTCCAGGGCCAGTGCTCTATCCACTGTGCCACCTAGCCACCCCGCAATCAATTCTTAATAGGTGGGAAAGTGGAACCACTAATACTGTCCCTGTAGTTGATGTACAAAAGGACACCCAATAAGATGAACTCAGGAAGAATAGAATAAGTACACACAAAAATTATGCTGGAGGCAAAATAATTTTATGAAAACATGGAGATCAATTTTCAAGCTATTTCAAAGACTAGATTTCAAAGACAAGATAGTTTAAAGCATGGTTAGTTTTCTCATAAAACAGAAAGCCAAGAAATACATCAGCAACTGCTAATCATATATATATATATATATATATATATATATATATATATATACATATTTTTCTTGGTGTTTACAAAATCTTTATGAAAATGGTCTACAGTTCTGTTGAGAGTATCCTTGATGAAAATAGGAGAACTGGAAAGGTTTTACTCTATGTTTCTTCATCAGTGGACTAGATGTGAAATAAATATAATGTCTCATTGTCTTTGTGAAAAAAATTATATTTAATAATGTAAAACTTAAGTTTACAGTAGCTATTCAATTAAAATACCTTCATTATATATTAAGATCATGTGGGGTATTATGATAGATACAGCAACAGAGCTGACTTTGTTCATGTTTTCAGCATCAACATCAAAGTAACACATATAGAGTCTTATAATCTGAAAGATGTTCCCAAGCATCATGGGATGTCTTTTGCAAAGTTTAAATAAAAGTGATATTCTTTTTTTTCAGAATTTTTTTTGTTTCTAAGTAGCATTATTTTAATTTCAATGAATTCTAGGACTACTAGAAGGACTGATCAATGAAACCTACAATCTAATAAATGGCATTCAAAAAATCATGAAAGGATTGTAAGTCATATGTGGAATCCTATCTTTAGAGCTAAAAAGGTCCCTAATAGCTAAGTTTATCTAATCTCTTCTTTTTACAAATGAGGAAACTAAGATCCAGAGAAATTAAGTGACTTACTCAAGCTCATGCATAGTAAAAGAAGCAAGATTCAAATCTAGGTCCTTTGACTAGCAAAATCAGCAAATAAAAAAAAATATCCAAATTATGAAATATATGCAGATCACCACATTATATTATCTAATTATATTGAACAGGTACTGAGAAAATGGACAATCAAACTGACAAATTAATGTGAGTAGAATACTAGACTTGAGCAAATTAGAGATTGTATAGGGCTTTACTCAGAACTTCCCTCAGTCCCACAAATTTTATGGGTTTTTCAAATCAAATTAATCTGAGGCCAAAACTAAGGACTGCCTATTCAAACTTCATATATACATATTCCTGTATATACATATATATATATAAATATTCACATGAGTATAACATCTTTGTGAGCATATGAAGAAATATATTTTGAGTTTGCCTGAACTTATGCTCATACAAGTATATAAGATGTCTGTGTCTATATGTGACTGTTTATGAAGTTATTTGGGCTAGGAAAGTAAACAGTAAATGAATTTTCTTCTTAGTTTAGCTATGTCCCCCACTTACCTTCATTTGATTGGCCTGCATTTTTGTATGCAATTTTATATATATATATGCATGCTTCCATGTATCCATGTGTGTTATTGTGCTTTTATGCATATAAAAATCTACATAAAGAAATTTAGATCAGGAAGGTAGAAGAATATGTATATATATATATATGTGTGTGTGTGTGTGTGTGTGTGTGTGTATATCCATATATACATGTATATAAATACATATCCATGTGTGTCCTATATTTGTCAATGAATTCTTACCCTGGCAAAGAATTTATAAAAGATGTATGAGCATATCTTTAGACATATATCGCAGCAAAGAAATTACCATGACAGTTATTAGTAACCTTTTTAATTACATAGTTCAGTGCTCGAGTCTCTTTCATGGTGTTCTCATTACATTCTGCTAGCTATGCAACAACCACAGTACATCCCACATGATGATAGCAATATAACATCAAGAATTCAAGCCTGCTTTGTATGAAAAAGGAGGGGGTATATGTATTTGTATATATCAGCAGTACATGCATACAATTGCATATAGTATAGTTAAGCCATTTAACTTTCCCTTAAGTTAGTCTAATAAATGAAATTTCTATTTTCATCGTTGTTTAACTTATCTAATTATTCTGCAATGTCTCTTTAGTTCTAAAGTGGACTCTTTATTATAAACACATGTATAGGTACTATTATATATAATATACAGTCCATTTAAAAGATCTAATGAACAGTGGTTTAACTTGATATACCCAAGGAAGTGTAAAGCTGAAGGCAGAGACAAAAATGGTTAATATAACAACATAGGGACAATTCCCATACTTGGGCCAAGACTAAGACCTCCAAAGTGTGACTGGAAATTATAATGAAAGGAAATAATCAGGTATGTCCCCCAGGAGATTTGGTTTATGACAGGAGGGGGTACACAGTAGTCTTGAAAGAGTCACCCTATTAGGGCTTCTGGGTCATCTTTTTTCCCCAAGTTCAGGTCAATGGATAAGTCGTAGATAAATGGATAAGTATAGTTTCAGGTAAATGGATAAGTTATAGATAGAGTTGTTAATCATTTAAGGTTCTGTAATCCAAAAAGAGTGGAAGGAAAGGCATACCAGACAATAGATCAGTGCGTGGTTAGGGCATAAAAGCTTGTTGGGTTGGGAAAGACTGATTTCAGTTCTACAAAAATGAAGTAAGGTTTTGATTACATATAAGTATTCATCACATGCAGTCCAGCAATAGGCATTGTCTACCTTCATGACTAGTCACTACTCTAAACTTTCCTAAAGTATGAAAAACAAGTTTGGTAGTTACCCAAGTAGTTCTAACATGTCTGCTACTACTCCCTGAGTTGACTCTCAGTAGTCAACAGACCTACTGGCCTGCAGTTTCAGTAGCATGTACTCCCTTTAAGGGCAAAGAAGATACAATTTTGTATTTGAATCCACAGAATCTGGTATAGTGCCTGGGAAATAGTAGTTGCTCAATAAAAGTTGAATCGACCAGCAATACATATCTCCTGGCATGAAAGCTATATACAGACAAGCACTGATCCCACAATACCTTAATTACTGTACATAATTTCTGGCTCTCTATTAGGATTTTCTATGCATTCCTGACAAAATGTTCTGTCATCACTAGGATGTTACTTTCATTTTTCCCATACTCCTATTGAGATAGGGGAAAAAAATACTTTATTCAGCTAAGCTTCACTGACTTAATAGTGTTATATTCTCCAAATATGCAGCATAGAGTGGTAATACTTTCCTTTCAAAGTATCAAACATTAATTTCATATTTCCTATTAATATGTGCTACCATTTTAGCCTAGAAGAATCTATTTCATTGAAGCTCTAGGGATTTCTCTTGACTTGAGTCCGCTTTCATGGGAACAGATCAAATTACCTTGGATAGCACCAACTGCTTTTGGGACAAAACGTGGGCTCAGCTTCACTCTAGTATAGTATTTCCTTTATAGTGGGAGACCCTATGGGAAGAGAAGCTCAGGTTCCCAGGAGCCACTCCCTTGTTCATAGGCATGAATCATTTTTCCTAGCCTTTTATAGCTGTTACTCTTTCTGCTAATTATTCAAAGGCAACACTCAAAGGGGATTGACTCAATGAAACAAATTTAAACATTCTAATGATAAAATTTACATTAAAAATTTCAGACTTTCAAGTGTAGTTTCATGAGAGATATAGCTCCTTTTTTGCTACAGATTGCCATTGCCACATCTATGAATGTCACTGTAATACCTATCTCATGTGACATATGGGATAGATTGTCTGCATCCACATTAGTCTTCCTCATCTAATTCACAAAGAATTCACTGTTGGCAAGTGCTACCCATCCCTATCAAGGAACATCCAACTTTAATCTGTTCAGAATATGTCAGTGAACTGTTGTCATTCTCACTGTCAGCAAAGTTCTCTACCGGAAAATGAGATGGATTTCTTGTGACAATCATTTTCAGTACAAAACTACTCCCAAGTCTTCCATTCTAGCATTAGTCTGCAGCACAAAGGGCTTTCTTGAGTCCTCATAAGGCAGTACTGCTGTGTATCAGAGGCAATTGGCCCAGTTCTTGAAAGTTTGCTTACATTTCTCATCTCCAAATGGTGTCACAGGGATCAGACCACATTGACCTTCCTTTCCCTGCTACTTTCAGATCTTCTAGACCGTAAACCCATGAGTGAGATCATGGAGAGGTTTAGCAATAATAGCATAATTCTTCACAAATTTTCAATAAAAGTCACTAAATCCTAGAAAAGTCCTTATTTCTCAAAGATGTCATTGAATGTGACTAGCTGATGAGAACTTCTATCTTCCCTGGATCAGTGCTCAAACCCTGCTAAAACACTATGTGACCCACATACTTAACAGAAGCTTTACACAATTGACATTTGGCAATTGACAGATTCAGATTTGAATTTGAAAGACAATATAATACTTTCATTTGACCTTCTGTATTTCTCCAAAATCTTTCCAAAGACAATGAGATAGTGCAGGTTGAAAAAAATACCATGTAGTTCATATAATTCATGTAACCAACTACCTTCTTCATAATCTGTTGAAATCTGGCCAATGTCTTCCCATAATTCTCAGGAGCATGCAACTGAACTGGTAAAATTGTGCTGGACAGATAAAAGATATAATGTTGTCTTACTCTGCCACTGGAAGCTGAATATCTCCATTGTGTCAGTCTAAAGTTAAAAATATATAGATGTGGGGGCAGCCAGATGGCATAGTGAATAGAGCACTGACTCTGGAGTCAGTAGGACCTGAGTTCAAATCCACCCTCAGACACTTAATAATTGTCTAGCTGTGTGACCTTGGACAAGTCACTTAACACCATTGCCTTAAATAAATAAATAGATCTATAGATGAGGGAAGAGTCCAGAGCATCTTAGCCTTCAGACATATTAGATGAAGTGCATTTTAATTCTTCTTTTCAAATTCTGTTAATTTATAGATATTCAGAGTTTTCCAGTCTTCTTCCTTAATAAAATTCTGTCCTATAAGTACCAATTATGATATATTTTGATAATAGCTTTGACTAACATTTCTTTCATGTGTTTTTTCTGATTTTCTAGTTCTACTGATATTCTTCTGGAAAAGTTTAAAAGTTATTGGAGTATATTCTGTGTGTTGTTCCTTAGGCATATCCCATATCCCATATATGTAATAAGACTCAAAAGTAACTCAGTGAATCAAATATCAATCATTTATTAAGGACATAAGGCAGTTAGAGCTGGAAGGCACTAGTATTTAGAATAGGTGATGAGGAAAAGAGTGTAGAAGGTGGTACTTGAAGTACATTTTGAGGAAAGCAAAGCATTCTCTGAACTGGAGATTCTAGAATACTTTGTTGAAGAATACATCAGCTTTGGACTTGATTTCCTTTCTCATAGGATCTTCCCATTCTTTAAATAATAGAGACACACTAAAATCAAGTCTCTCAAAATTCACTGTACACTTGGAAGATGCAGAATGTTTTCTCACCCTTCTTTCTGATTCCCCTGACTTCCTTCAATTTTCAGCTAAAAGTCTACCTCTATAAGCTTTCCCTCAGGAATTATTTCTAATTTATTCACACACATATATATGCACATATATAAACACATGATATATACTATTATTTATAAATATGAATGAAAATTTGTTTACCTGTTGTTTGCTCCATTAAACTGTGAACTGCTTGATGACAGGGACTTTTTGGCATTTCTTTTTATCTCTGCATTGGCAAGCACTTAATAAAAATTTGTTGATGTGTCTTGATTTGTATTCTAAGGGGAAAGGAGCTGAATTTTAACAAATCCCCTAGATAGTAGAGCCACTTAATTTTCCAAAATCCTTTGCATATCTAAGGGAACACAAAAGCTTCCAGGTAAAGGACTGGAAGATTGTGTTCTAGACTCCAGGTTTTTGTCTCTGCCTTTGTTTTTTGATATGTGAACACAACAAAACTAACAATAGTGGAAGGAGGAAAAAAGTGAAAGTTCAATATCCTATAGATCAAAAATAGAAAAACTATCAAGGATGAGCTGGTCAGTAATGTTAGGTGATTCAGAAAGTGGAAGAATAAAATGGTAATTTTATACAGAGGATGGCAAAGAATGTTAAAAAGAACTGTTGGAGTAGACTGGTGACAATCAAAACCATACTGCAAGTGTAAATGCGTGATTAAAAAATGGAGACTACATTTTATAGAAATTCACCAGTGAGGAAAGTGAAGGAATTGCAAAATTAATGGAAGTTTTTATTTTCATATTTGTTTTTCATTTTCAGAAGAAACATGAGCTTTTGGAGGTAAGTTTAGGAGAAAATCGGGAAGGAAAGAGGGATTGAAAATATATGAAAAGGGAATGACTGATGAAGTAACATCACTGAGGAGATGAGGGAATGGGATCAAGAGTATAGGGACAGAGTTAGCCTTAGTAAGACTGAATTTTCCTCTGAGACTTACTAGAAGGAAGAGGAGAGCATAGTGATGGGGATGGGGATGGGGATGGGTCATAGGGGGAGGTAAAATAGATTATATTAGAAGTCAGTAAAAATGAAATCTGAAGTCATCCACTAAGGGTGAAGATTTAGATGAGGTATTGGGAGGATGAAGGAAGAAGAGAGAGTTTAGAACAGCCACTGGGGAAATATGATAGAGTCAGTAAGAGATGAATAAATGAATTGCTGTAAAGCATTATGGGACCAATCAAGTTTCCATATCATAAATTGGTAGTGGAATAATTCATCATGACTTATTATTTCATCCAAGTATTTAGATTCTTGACAGTAGACAAAGAAACAGAAGGTAGGAATCACTCAGCCAAAAATAAGAATGAGAAGAACAAGGATTGTAGGTTACAAGGGAAAGAGACATTATCCCAAACTGACTAAGAATATTGCCAAAGATGCAGAGTTAGAGATGAACTAAAACTAGATCCCAGTTTTCAAATATTCATCCTGATTCCTTAGGAGATTTAGACTGTATTCATTTTAATGTCTATGAGGCAGTTTAAAATCCTGGATCCAGTGCTGTAATTGGAATCAGTAAAATTAGGGTTCAAATCCCACTTCTGATATATACTAATTGTGTTCTAGTCTTTTAACCTTTCTGAGGCTCAAGTAACTTGCTTATAACATATAAATTGCAGGCTCTTATTAAAAAGAATCTTAGTCCTAAATATTGATCATAGATTTAGAACTGGAATGAACTTTAAAGGTCTCTGAGGCCAACCCTATCATTTTAAAGATAAAGAATATATGATTATGTACATTAATATATATAGTTAGTACACAGTTTAATCATTGGCTATAGTCACATCCCATCACTAGGCAGTACTCAATCAAAGGAACTATCCTCTGAAGTCATGTACATGCTTCTGCAAGAGTATTAGAAGGGAGAGAGATTAAAAAGAGTAGTCAGAAGCTAAATTGCTATCACACCAATCATAAAGGAAGAAGTGTCGTGTCAAACTGTCAGTCAAAAGGAAGTTATGAAATCAATAAAAAGTGTTCATGTTACAAAACACAGGTAGGTTGGAACATGAAAAAGACAAAGACCTCAGACTAGAAATGTTAAAGAAGCTCTTTTAAGTAGACCACAGGGGCATTAGTATAAAGGGCAATTATTTGAGCCTAGTGACTGACTTTCATTCATTTTTTTTCTTTATATAGTATATAGTATATATATATATATATATATGTATATATATATATATACATATATATATATATATACATATATTTTACCAATCTTTGTGTTCCAAAGTTTTGTATGCTATTCTAACTTATCCTATTGTAAATGGTGATTTGTTAATTCTGTCACAAAAGCCTTCTTATTTCTAATGAAACTCAAGACAACATAAGCACATCTCCCTGTCTTGGTTTTAGTGTCTAATCTTTTTATGCTACAGACCCTTTTTCATCAAGTGACATCTGGGATATGTCTGCACCTCTACTTATACCAAAAAAGAAGGCACTTCTACATTTTCTGAGGGAAAAATTTCTCTTAATCAATTTATTGAGAGTATTTTAAATTGAACTTAAAGGATTTTAGATGATATCCTAAAATAGAACTATTTAATCCTTAATCATAAATCCATTGTTCAATTAGAATAAATGGGCATTTTACACATAAACAGAAAAAATGATTCTCTATATAGACATGAACACATATCTATTGATATGTATGCATAAAAGATATTTATGTATGTGTGCATATATCAAATGTCCTTGCTATATATCTGCAGTATAAAATTTAACTTAAATCATATATAAAACAATAAATATTAATACTTAAGTAAAGTGGTTATTTGAGAACATCTGATATAAGTTGCTTTTTTATAAATGATGAGGTACCTCAGCATTTCTATATATATAAAAACAATACCCAAATCAGACCTGTGATTTCATCAATGTAGGAACTTATCAAAGATGACTTTTCTGTATGAATGAAGTTTTTTTCCCCTCTTCTGCAAATTCTTATCATAGTTATTAAAGTACTTAAAGATTTAGTGACTTTCTTTTTGTTACACAATCAGTGTGTGTCAGAGGCAAAACATAAACTCTGCCTCTCCATGAATTTTGTGAGAAAGGGGAAAAGAGGCTAAAAAAATCAAAACAAAACAAGCATGAAGTCCTAAGAGTTCTACTTTTAGAATCAGAAGACTTAGATCTGAATTCCTGTTTTACTAATCCCTTGCACAAACCATTTCTATCTCTTTATGTTCAGTTTCTTCATCTCTACAATGAGGAGTGGGAATAAAATGAGCTTATGAGATCCTTCAAGCTCTAAAATGATCCTATGGTCCAATTGTAGATAAGTATGAATGCAACTTGGCTCATCAGAGAAGCATTCAGGGCTAATCAAATCATTAGCATAGTTCAGATTTCAGATAAGTAGGAAGAACACCTGCCCAAGTGGAAATTAGTTTTGGGGGCTTTCTTTGCATCTCTAACTCATAAAAGCCAAGTTACCAAAGCCTAAAATCTCATAAGAATCTTCTAATGACTTTCATTGTTTTATGTCAAATTCTGATACCTTCACATTTGCATTGCTACTAAGCCACTTTAAAGTGTGTTGACATATCAGCTGTTTTAAATGCATCTCATTTCATTATGAAACATGGCTACCATCTTCATCCCCAATATTTTTACTTAAACAATTCATATCACATTTCTATCTGTAATTCAAACTGTAGCAATCATACCAATATTTGGTCATTCAACTAGTTTTTATTCCTGCCAATAATAGAAAGCTTCATGTTCCTCATTATCTGTTTTGTTTAAATTCTGGTGCAATCTTCTATATCAGAGGAATGGAAAATGAATGGCAAAAACTTAATCATAAATAAGTATTCTATATTATATAATATAAAAATCCCTTACCATGTATTCATAACTATATTATTAGCCATTTAAAATATTTGTCAGTACTGTAAGCTTGGAACTCATTTTCTCTAGTCCTATTCCAACTGACTTACATTCTTCTGTGATAGCAGATTTTTTTGGTTCTAACAAAGTTGTAAACATTGCTTGCTTCTGAATTTCATAAGAGAAAGCATGCCAAACCAAGACTTGTACTCCCAGCTTTCAAGTCACTTCCATCAGAAAATTATAGGGTCCATTAATTAATGTAGAATAACTAACTTAAACAAATCATTCAGCCTTGAGAGTAGCCTTGGAGAGGCTATGACAGTTGAATTCAACTGTTTATGTAGTCTACAGAGATCCTAGATCTATCTCTCAGGAGTTGTTTCCTTTTTCTCCTAGTTTTTGAACTTAGGCAAAATAATTTTTTGCTATGTAGACTACACAGGGCTAATAGATAGGACTATTCAAAAGTAAAATGACCTTCTTGGTGAAGGTGAGACTTCTTCACTAGAGGAAGATTTTCTTTTTTTCCCCTACTGAAAGATTTTATTTATTTTGAGTTGTACAAATTTACCCCTAGTTTTGTTTCCCTCCCCCCACCCCCCACAGAAGGCAGTCTGTTAGTCTTTACATTGTTTCCATAGTATGCATTGATCTAAGTTGAATGTGATGAGAGAGAAAGCATATCCTTAAGGAAGAAACATAAAGTACAAGAGATAGCCAAATTACAGATTAAGATAATTTTTTCCCCTAAATTGAAGGTAATAGTCTTTGCTATTTGTTCAAATTCCACAATTATTTTCCTCTGGATACAGATGGTATTCTCCATCACAGATAACCCAAAATTGTACCTGATTGTTGCACTGATGGAATGAGCAAGTCTATCAAGGATGATGAGCACTCCCCTGTTGCTGTTAGGGTGTACAATGTTTTGTTGGTTCTGCTTATCTCTCTCACCATCAGTTCATACAAATCCTTCCATGTTGCCCTGAATTCCCATTCCTCCTTGTTTCTTTTTTTTTGGTTAATGTGACTTTATTTATACATTACTAAAATATTCTTCTTTAAGAGTAAACATAACACCCCCTCCCCCACAAAAATATAGAACCTCAAGAGAAATAAAGTAAAATAAAGAGGAAAAAAACATGAGTCTGTGTTCTGATACTATCATCTCTGTCTCTGGTGGATCACATCCTTTATCATAAGTCAATCACAGAAGTTACTTCCATATTTTTCCATAGTTACTGTTGCTGATTGTAATTCCCTCCATCTACTACTCCTCACTACTATATATTATATTTTCTCTCTCCTTTCACTCTGTCCCACTTCTAAAATGTTCTATAGGATAGCTGAGTGGTGCAGCAGACAGAGCACCAGCCCTGGGGCCAAGAGGCCCCAAACCCACATACCACCCCAGAGACTCAGCAACCACCCAGCCCCATGGTCCTGGACAGGCCATCCAATCCCAGCACCTTGCAAAAAGTAAAAGAGAAAAGGTGTTAAATCTGATTATTCTCTTCTATGATCTACCCTCTCCTCTATCACCCACATTCCCCCCTCCTCTCCTCTTGCACCCCTTCTCTCCTTTTTACTTTAGATGCCTATACCCTACTGGGTATGTATGCTGTTTCCTCTCTGAGCTATTTCTGATGAGAATGAAGGTTCCCTCATTCCCCCCGTTCACCTTCCCCCGTCCATACCACTGCAAAAGCTCATTGCAAAAGATAAATCTTTTATATGAAATATCTTATCCTATTCCCCCTCTCCTTTCTCTTACTCCCAGAACATTTCCCTTTTAGATGTTGACTCCATTTTACAATATATTGTATCTTCAAATTTAGCTCTCCCCTGTGCTTCATCTATATAAGTTCCTTCTACCTGCTCTATTAAATGAGAAGGTTCATATGAGTATTATCAGTATAATTTTTCTATGCAGGAATACATACAGTTCATCATCATTAAGTTCCTCATAATTTACCCTTCTCCTCCACTCTCTATATTTCACCTGAGTCCTGTACTTGAAGACCAAACTTTCTGTTCAGCTCTGTCATTTCAACAGGAACATTTGAAATTCCCATTTCATTGAAAGGCCATCTTTTCCCCTGGAAGAGGATGTTCAGTTTTGATGGGCAGTTGATTCTCATTTGCATTCCAAGCTCTTTTACCTTCCAAAATATTATATTCCAAGCCCTATGAGCTCTTAATGTAGTTGCTACTAAATTCTGTGTGATCCTGACTGCAGCTCCATGATATTTGAATTGTGTCCTTTTGGCTGCTTGTAATATTTTCTCTTTGACTTGGGAGTTCTGGAACTTGGCTATAATATTTCTTGGGGTTGTTTTTTTATATCTTTCTGGAGGATATAGGTAGATTCTCTCAATTTTTAATTTGCCCTCTGCTTCTAGGATATCAGGGTAATTTTCCTGTAGGAATTCTTTTAAAATGAGGTCAAGGCTCTTTCCCTGATCATGATTTTCAGGTATCTCAATAATTTTTTAATTATCTTTTCTAAATCTGTTTTCCAGATCAGTTGTTTTTTCAATGAGATATTTCATATTTTCTTCTAATTTTTCATTCTTTTGGTTTTGAAGTATTGATTTCTTGATTTCTCATAAAGTCATCAACTTCCTTTAGCTCCATTCTACATCTGAAGGATATTTTCCTCAGAGTTTTCTTATCTCCTTTTCCATCTGGCCAGTTCTGCTTTTTAAAGCATTCTTCTCCTCAATAACTTTTTGAACTGTTTTATCAATTTGCCCTAAGCTGGTTATTAACATGTTATTTTCTTCAGCACTTTTTTAGATCTCCTCGACTAAGCTGCTGACTTCATTTTCATGTATTTCCTGCATCTCTCTCATTTTCCCAATTTTTCTTCTGTGTCCCTTACTTGATTTTCAAAATATTTTCAAAATATTTTTGAACCTGAGCCCAACTTCAATTTTTTGTGGAGTCTTTAGATGCAGAAGCTTGTACTTCCTCATCTCCAGATTGAGTATTTTGATCCTCCTTGGGATCATAAACAAAGTAATTGTCAGTGGTCAGGTTCATTTTTTTTTCTACTTACTCATTTCCCCAGCCTGTGCTGTTTTGGGGTGCTTCCTGAGCTTTTGCATTTTATTGGGACATCCCCACAAGGACCTCAGTGTGTGAGGCTCTGACTGCTCTCCTGGTCTGTGAATGACCACAAGTGTATCCCTGTGGCATAGGGCTGGGGGAGGGGTCCCTGTTCTATGGGGGGGGGGGGCTAGACTGAGATCAGGATCTGAATGTGTTCAGAGCCCCAGAGTCCTGTCCCAGGGACACAGGACAGAACTCAGAAGTCTCCCTCCTCTCCCTTACCTTTGTTGGGCTGAGCACTAAGCTGCCTAGAGGCTCCTGCTTGCTCTGCGGGGCCTGCTTCCATTTCCTGGATCTGGGCTGCTGGCCTGCTAAGTGCTTCTCCCCGGGCCAGTACCACAACCATGCTCAGGGCCTGGGCTGATCTTCCAAGTTGTGTTTGGTTTTCCCTCAAGTATAGGTCAGGAAACTGCTTCTGCTGCCAGGAGCCAAGGCTCCCAGGTGCCCTGAGGCTGTTCCCAGGAAGCTGAAGTTTCTTCATTCTAGCAGGGGCTCCCCCTCTAACCCTATTGGAACAGAGTTTTTCCACTATTTTCCAGGTTACCTTGGGCTGCAGAATTCCCTCATTGGATATTTATGTGGTTTCTCTAGAAAATTTAGTTAAAGTCATAATTTTAAGGTTTTTGAAATATTTTAGAGAGAGCACCTAGGAGAGGCTCTTCTCCTGTCACCATCTTGGTTCCACCACCCCCAAAGGCAGATTTTCAAGAAGGAGTTAAATGACATACAAACTTTAATGATGTGACTCTGAGGGGTTTCCTGTTCATGAATTGGTTCAACAAAATGACCTTTAGGGTTCCCTTCATCTCAGATATTCTGATTCATACATAAGATTAAATATATATTTATTTATATGTATGTGTTACTGTTGAGTCATTTTAGTCATATCCAACTCTTCATGACTTCATGACTTCATGACTTCATTCCATTTGGAATTTTGTTGGCAAAGATTAGAATTGTTTGCCATTTCCTTCTTTAGTTCATACCACAAATAAGGAAAGTAAGGCAAAAGGGGTTAAATTACTTGACCTAGAGCCAGTATTTATTTGAACTGTAGTTTTCCTGATCTCAGGTCCAAAGCTCTATCCATTTTGCAACCTCACTGTCTATATATGTGTTTATGGGTATATGTATATGTAAAAAGAAATAAATTTATGACTTTGCTATTTGTTCCTTTTTGCCATGCAGTGAGTACTTTCTCTTTAGCTTTGAGCCATATAGGGCAACACAGTTATACATACATATATATATATATTTCATATCTGAAAAGAAGCTTCTGTTTACCACCGAATAATTTGAGAATGTCTATATTAGTAAATAGTAGAGATAACAGGTCAAGTGAATTTTTTTAATACATAACACCTAATATGAAATCCATGGGCACTTTGAAGCCAGTGAGTCATTCTTCTGAGTGGAAGAATAAATGAAGCATAATACGTAGAATGTGCATAGTACTGTGAAATACTGGGGACTCAAAAAGAAGAGATAATCTTTGTTTTCCATGAATTCCTTTTCTAATGGGGAAGTCAACACATGTGGAATATTTTAGTTCCAAGTCAGATTGAGAAATCCTGTGGTCCTTTGAGTGTAGCAATGAAGCAAAATAGCTTTGCCTCTTCTTTAATGTCCAAATATTAATAATAATCTGAACCTCCACTAAAATTCTTGCCCAAAGTCCAATTGCAATTTCATATAGATAGATTGTATGTTAGTCTTTTATAATGAACAAAACTGAAATCTAGGGAACCTATAAAAATTACCCTTAATCATATAAATGTCAGAGCCAGCATTTAAACTTGGGCCTTCTGAAACCAAGGTCAGTGCTTTTTTTTGTGTGATTTTTGATAAACTAAGTTTTGCCTCTACAAAAGTCATTATCGGGGCGGCTAGGTGGTGTAGTGGATAAAGCACCTGTCTTGGAGTCAGGAGTACCTGGGTTCAAATCCGGTCTCAGACACTTAATAATTACCTCACTGTGTGGCCTTGGGCAAGCCACTTAATCCCATTTGCCTTGTGAAAACCTAAAAAAAAAGTCATTATCATATCATTCAGGGGAACCAAATTTCTTGAAAGCTATATCAGTTCTGTATAGGATCTGATTGATCCTACCAAATTCTGAAGGTCAGGGGTAGACTCTTTGTTGCCATCAGAGAACCAGTCCAAAGAAGCTCAGAGAGTTTCATCAATAAAAGTTTGACTGCTAGTGAAATCTATATCATTCTCCTTGTCTATCTATATTTACATATAGATATCTAATTCTTTGTCATCTATCTACAAAATATATATATGTATAAATATATATTTTGTATACATGTATTATAGATACTTAAATAAACCTATTTCTCATATAGAACATATACTTATAGGTATAGATATGTACATAAATGATAGAGATAGATGTCATGGATATCATATATCATGTTGATGTATCTGGTATATTAATAATGCACCTTGAGGCCTACAAATTCACAAAAGAAGAGTTGAAGAATAATAAAAATTGTGAGTGCCACAGAGGTCTCACTTTTGGAAACCTTAGGAAGCTTTAGAATGTCTGTCCCAGTTGTACTTAGTGATGAGTTAAGTACAACTTCATGTAGCTACAGCTATTTGACCTTAGATCTACTATACGTAACTGGTGCTTATGTATCTTGTCTTCCAATCTTGGAGAATTTGTCTTCCCTGTCATTTTCTTCTAAGTCATCCTGTTCACTTCCCTCTTCCCAATCAACCATAATCAAATCAACACAATCATTGCTTCTAAAAAGGGCATATCAACTGTAATCAAGTCAATACTACTATTATTTCTTAAAATGATAAGACCGTTTCACCACTGTGGCTCTATCATCTCTGTGATTTTGCAATTAAACCATCATTTCCTAGCCATGCATAGTTAGAAATAGGTGAATATGTGCGTATAGATATAGATAAATAGAAAGAGAGATATGGATGTATACACATGCATATATGTAGGTGTGTTTTATATATATATATATATATATATATATATATATATATATATATATCCTTATTGGAATTTGAAAAGCAGGAGAAGACTCTCTTTTGTGTGTTTATCCCTGAGGCTTAGCTCAGTGTTCATACAAAAGGTTGGTAAATAAATTCAGTGTATATTTATTGAACAAACCACCAGAACTATAGCTACAAGGCAAAAAATAACTGGCCTGCTCTTGAGGATTTCTATTCCTAATTGTGAAAGACAACACCTAAAAAGGGTAATGAAAGAAAAAAGAGGAAGGTATTTTGTATCCTGAGAGGACAGAGTGGATAAAGTATGGAAAACTAGGAGTTGAGTCTTAATAGAAATGAAGATGTACCCAACTTGGGCACTTTCCATAAAATGGAGGTCTTGTCAGCAAATGAAGAAATAGAGGAAGGGACTACAGAGTAGAGGATACATTTATGGTCAGAAAATCCCTGGAAGAAGGAAGAGAAGGACACTCTAATGAAGGAAGTTTAAAAGAGTAAAACTTGAGGAGGAATGATAAATTCTATTCATTCATTCATAGAGAGTTGTACATACCATAGTCATGTTAGGGAGACTTACATGTATATTTTTGAAAATGTGTTTATTTATAATATTTTGGTAACTGTATTTTAATATTAATAATCCTTTGTAATCCTATGTATTTTATTTGATGCATTTTAAAAGCTTGCTCTTGGAAAGGAATCCAGAGACTGCACCAGACAATTAAAGGGACATATAGTAAACACCACAAAATGTTAAGACTCTCTGTCATAAGCAGGCCCAAACCCAAGCACTTAGACTAAGAGAAGTGTTCCCATCACTAAACACACCAAAGAAACATTTATTTAATGCAGAGATTTAGAAAAGTAAACTAACCCTAGATTTAAGAAAAAGGAACAAAAGATTGAAAGAAAGAAATTAATACTCAAGGTGCCTGAGTCATGGTTATTCATTATTATTGGGAGAAGGATAATATGAGTCACCTTTTCATTTCTTTTTACCCAGTTTGAGTTCTTACTCTGGGATTTACTATATTTCAGTTGTTTTAGATTCTGTGTGGTCATTCAAGGTACTTTGTTCCCATGGCATTATATCCAGAGTAACCCAACCGAGACTCAATCAAACTAGAAGAAAAGTGTGAATTGTATATTTACAAAAGACCTGAGAGAAGAGGTTGGTGTGAGATGATTAAAAACAATCATTTTGAATGTCTGGACCAGAAATAACCATTTTGATCACTGTCATGCTTTTATTTCATTGATAAAAGTTTCTGTTCTTATTATTTATTATATCTCAAAATAATATTTAATTAGCTTTACAAATAGTTCCCTTTTGGGTAATGTCATTTTCCATTCATGGTAGTTAGTTTTTCGATAATTTCATCTGGCCAATTTTATTGCGAAATTATCTTGCTATAGGGAGCAAACATTGTTTATATGCCAGAATATATATCTAACATTAACATTTACAAACCCTAAAAAATTATCTCCAGAAATGATTGACTATCAAAGAGGAAAACCTTCATGTTATTCCTAAGGAATACATGAAAATGATAAACCTGTGGTAAAACTGGTTTAAAAAAAAATTCAGGAATAATGTTACTAATGTCAGTTCTGGATTGGGGAGAAGATGAAGAGAAAAAATATAATCTCTCTAGTTAATTCTTCCATGTTTTTCAATACCTAGTACATTCCAAAGAGCAAAACTTTACAACTTGTTTCCAGTGCTAACCAAGATATATGTTCCAAAAGACCATAAAAGAAGAGTGACTCATATGATAGAAGAATTGGTTCTGTTGTCTAGCTCATACCCCCTTCAAAAGTACTAATGTATTCCATCCAAGAATAAGCCTGAAGTCTGTAAGAATTTATCAATGACCTAACCCCAATGCACAGGAAAAATCATGGTTCATGTGGCCAAAAAATAATACATCACCCTCTGTTGTATTTGAAGATGGTTGTCCTGAAAAGCTAAGGATACATAACCACCTAGAATACGGTCATCCTTGTGGTCTTGGTGATTTCAAATTGGTGATTTATCAGTTTGTGTATTTGTACAGATTTCTTTGACTGAAGATATAAATCTCATTCCAATTCTATTTCCACTTTAAGCTTCATGTATGACATTAATAGCTAACGGTAATAAAAACTGCTTAGGACACTTTCTCCTGAAGGAACTTTTAGACAGCCACTTGCTGGAAATAACTACAAAATTTTCATGGACAAAACTTCAATATGTTAAAAATGTTGCTTATGAGTTGTTTAAATTTTGCCCTTCCTGGTCTCTCTTCAAAAGGGAAGGGACTGTGGATATTTAATACCATGCACAATGTCAGATTTTTTGATGTATTACTTAAATTTGATGAACTATTGCCATTATTTTCTTCTTTCAAGTCTTTGATAAAAGGAATGGTCTTCAAGTAAAAGGAAAAGGATTATATGGGGAACACAGTCAATGTCAAAACAACAGATTTTTCTTTTTATATATAAAAGAAAAAAGTTTCTCATTATATGGAATTCAGAAATTTAAAAAAGAAACCTTCCTTGCATTTTTGGTCTTGTTTTTTTTCTCTGTAGCAGTGACATGGGGCCATGTGATGTCGTGAATAGAGAACCAACTGGATTCAAATACTATTTCTGATATAGATTTATTGTCCCTTGACAATGTTAAGATCTTAATTCTTTCAGGCAATACTCTAGCACTTTGTGATTTATAGGACTGGCCTAATTGCTTGGCAGAAATTACTCCATATTTGATGACTTTTAATTATTATCTATATATCAGGATATTCTTACTTTCTAAATAAATGTTGATAGGCTATTTTTACACAAGGAATGCTAGATTCTCTGATCATAATCAGTTTAGCACCCTTTGTTGATCGAGGTATGCAAGATAGAAAACTTTTCTAATTATAATGTCTTTGTGGATTATAATGGGATTGATCATGGTACATACCACCAACTGACTGACTGACCCTAAGATCTCCTTCCCACTTGACCTCTGTGAATCTACCCAGCAACAGCACTCAGAGAGAAGGATAGAGAGTCAGAGATTTGGGCTCTCAATCTAGCTAATAATTTCATAGTTTGTCTGAGCCAGTACCTGTACCCCTGCAAGCCTGTGAGTAATAAATTAAGTGACCTATGATCCACTGAATATCTTTTGAGCATGTCAATTCTTTCTTGACCCCATACCCATGATCCCCTCAAAGTCATAAACACAAGTATCTATTTTTGTATTGGTAGATATTTCCTTACTGGTAGTTTACAGTGTCCCTTCCATGCTTAACCCCTAATAATAATAAAAATAATAAAATAATAATAATAATAATAATAGCATTCAAAATAAGTTTAGTACTGTTCTGGATAGAGAAGGATTGGTGGTGAAATTTGTGGAAATGTCCTCACTAACACACATAAAGGACATCCCTGTAACTTAGGACCTCAGAAACATAACTTTTATGAGTCAGAAGTAGAGCTTAAACCCAGTTCTTCCTTTTCCTAATACTTAGATTCACAAAATATTTTTCCTCACAATAACCCTGTAAAGTAGGGAGCATGAAAATTATCTTCATTTTTAGATGAAGAAATTGAGTCTGAAAAGGCTACATAGCACCCAAATAATGAATAGCAAAGCAAGAACAGAAAACCTACTCTTCTGAATTCAAATCCTTTGTGCTCCATATTATACCATGTGGTTTCTCTCATTGAAGAGATTTTAATTTTGGCCTCTTCACTACTTTGAGTAATTCTCTTCTAATTCAGGTAATATATAGTAATTGGGTTGAAGAACCAGTGAGTATTTAAATACCAATATTTTATACATTACTACAGCAATCATTTTTAAACTTCCAAACTAATTTGATCCCCTCAGCTTCCATATAGAGAAAATACATTGGAAAATATATTATAAATGAAAATACTTGAAGCATAGAAAAACTTGCCTCATATACTATAGATGTAGAAGGGACTTTCGAGATGATCTAACACAACCCCATCATTTTCAAGCCAGACAGCTGAGGCTGAAAGAGATGTTTACTTGCCTCTCTCACGCAGATAATAATCTTCAGAGGTATGCTCAAACCCAGCTCATCTGACTCTAGAGCCAATATTATTTCCCCTATATTTCACTACCGGGGAAAGAAATCTAAAAACGAGTTATTTTCATTGTCAAGGGATGTGATGGAAATTATGACATTTCAAGGAGAAGCCATGAGGAATACCCTGACAACCTGAATGGAAACCTCTAGGTCACAAGATGGAATGCTTGCTAGCAAGGTTCATGAAAGAGTATTTCAGAACCAAGAATGAAATCAAATTACATTCTGACTCCAGAAGTCCAAATGGAAGTCTTAATGGAGCAGATAGATGCATTCCATAGTACATCTGTAGATTCTTTCCGAAGCTTGGAAAGTTCTTGAGGTAATCTCAAGATGTTCGAAGAAAATTGTGGGGACCAAAGTTAGCAAGACTTTCTGCTAAGATTGTGATGATGATAGAAAGGGTACCAGCATGCAAAAATGGGAAGAAACTCAAGTTCCTTTAGCTCTCTTCTCAAATATTTTATTAAGTACTGATTTGTAGTAGCCTCTATGTACAGGACTGCTTTGAAGGATGCAATATGGTACAGAAAGATAACTGGATTTAAAGTTAGGAAACCTGGGTTTGAATCCCAGATTTGCTATTTATTTGATACATCTGGTGACCTTGGACAAGTCATTTAATTCCTTTTTGATGCAATTTCCATATATAGAATATGTGGGCTGTCCTATGAGTAAATAGGTGATCTTTAAAGATCATCCCCTCAAAACCTTTTTTTAAGCAGTTCCACTTGGATTGTGTAAAAATAATTTGGATCACAGTCAACTCATCTTTTCTCTAGGCTCAGCTCTACTGGTTCACATTAAGGTGACTGACAGACTAGCACCAACTCAACTAGATTTTGATTTGAGTTTTAATTAATAATTTTTGTGTCTGGTGTAAAGTGATGTACAATAGGTCAAAGCTGATAGGATCTGGTAATAGTGTTGGCTGGTGATGATATGGGTAGTATTGCAAGTATTTTATCTTGGGGTGTGACTCTGATGAAAGTAGCCTGACCCAGAATAGGAGATTATACTCTTGATAGACTACTAACCTATAGGTATAGTGTGTACAACCATGAAGGAGAGAAAGCATCCCCAAGTGTATTAAAAGTACACTCTGAATTTTGCCTCTCTAAAGCAATGCCTTGATTCTCTCATCCTACTATAGATAAGTCAAGTTTAGTGTTTAACCTGATTTGTAGCTTTCTAAGAATCCAGCCCAGCAAAGTCCTGTGTTCATGTAACCAGACACAAATATTGGTTTATTGAGGTAGGTTTATATCTGAATAGCAAAATAATCGCAACATATAAATGTGTGGGAAAAACACAGTTTTCTAATTGGCTAAAAGTTCAAATTTAACGGAAGTTACATATAAGCCACAGCATTCATGAAATAAAACACCTCACATCTGGAAGAAATCATTGCAATTCAAACTGGAATTGGGCAGTGATCCTAACAAGAATATAGGATTCCCCCCCCACACACACTGTATATTACATTCCTGTTTGGTTTCCATGGGAACCCATGCTTATAAGGGAACTGTTGAGTGTATTTACAGCAGGGAGTTGCTTGTTTTCTCTAACTCAGGGAAAGAGAGAGAAATAGAAGGAATATTTGCAAAACTGTCTTTTGCTGTCTGCCAAGTTTCAGGGATGTGTTGAGAGTTTGCTTAATGGCTTCGAAAGTGTGTTAAGATTGTTGGATCAAAGTATCGTGTTTTTATAAACCATTGTTGTTGTTATTCTTATTAATGAAGAAAAAATCTGAAGGAAATTATGAGAATTTTAGAGAGGAAAATGATGGATATTTTTATATTTTCATGAAAATGCTCACTGATTTAAGAATTTATTTGAGGTGGATGTTTTTTAGTACCATACTTATTCAAAAATGAAATGTTCAAGGTAAAGAAATCTTCATATGTGAAAAATGTTTCTCACACTTTCCAAATATTAAGACAATAACTGGGATACTCAATTACAGATTAAAGGCATTTTCTATAAGAAACATTGGGGGGGGATCACTAATGAGGGTAAAAAAAGTCTTTAGAACACGTAATGAGCTGAAGAAGCTGCTACCAAAATTGACATTAGAAGACACCCTTCATATAGGCATCAGAATAAAATCATGAGAACAGTCCTCTAAAGATGGTACAATAAGTTGAAAGTTACAGGTATGCTAAGGATAGGACATAGACCTGAATCATGTTCCCTTGGGCAAATATATTCCTTAAACATGTGGCAAATATAATTCACTGAAGATTAAAGGTGTTAGCCTGTGCTCAGTGTATGTAATTTAGAAAGTCTGTTTGAAGAAGTTTGTGTAGAAAGTAGGCAATGGAATGAGGCAAATTAATTGAATTGAAGTCATCAAAGTTTTGAAACATATCCATTTTACTACTCTAATTGCATGCTACAGGTTGGGAGAATTTTCTGCATTTATGTTTGGGGAGAGCTGAAGCATGAAATTAAAACACCCAAAAATGAAGAATACAAATCTTCACATATTACAGACACAAGGTATTTTATTGAAGGGCTATCCACTTAGGACTATCTACAGTGAAAACTTGGTAATCTGATGTAAAAGTGTCCTCTCCTTGAAAACTATTAAGGTTACAAAATATGGACTTGGTTTTTAGGAAGTTGTCCATTTGGGAAGCCCACAGCGAAGGCATATTAGGACTTCTCAAGCACATCAAAGTGAACCAATTTAAGTTACAGTTTCTGAAAGGTAGGCAATATAGCACATTGGTTAACTGACATTGTTGTTTTGTTTTGTTTAAACACAAGGGTCCATGTCCCAGGAGAGAAAGGGAATATTCCTCTAAAAAAACCAAGGAATTAAATTTCTTCTCTCAAGATATGCATGTCTGAACACTTCAAACTAGATAAATGTTGCAAAAGGCACCTTAGAAGACTTCTCATATGTTAATTATAGTCATCAAGGTTTATAAAACTTGTCATGTCAAATCTGTGATTATTCTAACACATAAAGTATCATTTTATCAAATTTACCTTTCAACTATAAAATGAGGCTCTACATTATAGAAAGTCAACAGAGAATCAATCTTTATTTTATTCTTTTCATATCAAGGTTCAAAAGTACTTTTTTATAAAAACTAAATAAAAATACTCTTTAATTCAATACAAAACTGCCTTTAAATTCAATATAAAACCATGCATCTGTGGGTTGAATTCTATTTTATTTACCAGTCCTACAGGGTATGTTTTTCAAATGTAATCACACACACACACACACACACACACACACACACACATACATACAAACAAACAGAAAACACCTTAAAAGCACTAAATATAAATTTCTTCCCTGTAAAGAAAATAAAATAATATAATACATAATTTTATCAAGTTAAAATGTTAATTGTTAAAAGAAAACCTTTATAGCTTATGAATTTGAAAGGCCCTATCAAAATGATAGTACAAAACACCATTTTTTTCATGATAAATAACAGTATGACTAGAGCCTTAAATAGTTAAAATAAATTGTTTAAATATTAAAACAGATAGTTGGCATTAACTAAGTGGAACAATTCAGTCCTTGTACATAGATTCCTCATTGGGCTAAGTTTTATGGTATCACCCCAATTGTTTTGAGTACAGTTATTTATACTCATTTAATTTTAAATGCCAAATAGACTCACTAAGGAGGTGATTCTCTAGATGAGAATAAGAATACTTCTCTAAATAAGACCTGGTCTTAATCTATCTATACCTCAGTTTTCCAACCAATTTTATGAAAGGATTGGACTAGACTAGCTGATCTCTATGGACCATTCCAACTTCAAATATACAATCCTATGCCTTGGAGTTATAAGTTAACTTGGAGTCATTTGGTTTACTTGATGTCTGAATAGAAATTATTTTCTATGGTAAATGGTTCATTAGAGGATGCACCAAAACCCTGGTTAAGCCCTTAAGAGTTAAAAAAGTCTTTTTTTCCTTAAATTAGATTGTGTAGTCAATGATATAAATTGCCCTGCTTTGACATAGAGAAACAATTTATTTTGGATTGCCTCAGAGGCACCAGGCATTTCCCACAATAGAAAATTTTCTGCATTTCTAAACATGATCTTTATGGTGAGGTGTTTGGCTTATCAATGTCATAATCTGTGTCAGTACTCCTAAATAGTAGCATATTATTAGGTCAGAATGACAGCCTCCACCTACAGAGGAGACATCTAAATCAAGGGTACATCTGGCTATTATTTTAGTTAGGCAAGAATATTGAAAGTATTTGTCACTTCTGTGGCTCTGAAACCCATTTAATCATTGTCTTTCCAATTGTCTTTTCCCACCACTAATTGTTAAATTCACTTTGGAACAATTTACTTTAACAATAAATTACCCCAGTCTTAGGAAGAATGAAATTAGAAAACAAGCTTTGACATTCAGACACAAACTATAAGTCACCAAAGAGCTGCAGCTTTTTACATTGCTCAGAAAAAAAATACCAAATATTTTTTCTGTCATTTCCCACTCCCTCACTCCCTTCTGGAAAACTTAATTTTTAAAAACATGATTTATTATAAAATCAACTTTTAACATCAACAAAACCAATTAACCTTGCTTTGAAAACATTGCAACTGAATGAATGTATTTCAACATAGAAAAAAGCCGTAATAACTTGTTGATCAGACCCTCCATTCTCGTCAATTTGCTTTGACTGTTTGTCCTTATACATTTTCCATTTTATTTAATCTTATTTACTGTTTGCTCTGTTCTTTTGGTTCTTTATTCTTTCATAAAAGTCTGACTTATATATTTATATTACTCATAAATCTTTGTTGCATTAGAGTATTCCATTATACTAATATGGCACAATTTATTCTGCTATTCCCTAATTGTTGAACATTTAGGTTGTTTACAGTTTTTTTGCCAGTATAAATAATGTTGCTATAAATATATCTGAAAAGAAACAACAAATATTTATTGAGTGCCTCTTTTTTTTCAGAACAAAGTGCTGAGCTCTACTGAAAAAAAAAAAGAAAGGGGAAAAGACAAAAAAATGTAGAAAGAAGGGTAACACTCCGCTTCAATCCTGAAAGAACTTTTAGCCAAAGTGAAAGATAAGGTATGTACTTGTAAAAATTTAGATAATTCATGTAAAAGCTAAATCTACAAGAACCAAAAATGTCACAGCAATAAGATATTGCAAGGAAACAGATCATGTTACCTAACAATTAGAACTGTCCAAGAGTAATGGGCTGCCTCAGCAGACAGTATCTTCCCTATAGTTGGAGGTTTTCAAGTAAAAACTAGATGACCACTTGTTGGAAGTGTTGTAGAGAGAATTCCTAATCAATTACAGGTTTGACTAGCAACTTCTAAAACTCCATCCAATTCTGTGTATTAGTGATTCTCTGATGGCATCTAATGACTAGTACAGTAAATAATATAAGTGAGAGAGAGAGAGAGAGAGAGAGAGAGAGAGAGAGAGAGAGAGAGAGAGAGATTGAGATTTCATAAAGAATTTGAAACATGAGCTGGATCTGGAATAATTCAGTAAATTTATATGTGCAAAAGCAGCCCAAGGACCATTCCAGAGAGGTAACAATTTGAACAAAGTAAAAAGAACATAGATAAATATATATGATATGTTTAGAAGATAATGAATAGATTAGATTTAAGTAGAAAATCTGTAACAATGTATCAGAAAGCTTTGAATGCAAAATATCAAGGTTAGATTTTCTTTTGGGGGCACTAAGGAGTCATTGATTATTTTGTTTTGTTTTACTATTTCTTTAGTTAAGTGCTATGATATAAGATCTGTTGGAAGAAAACCAATCAAGCAGTATTTTGCATTTTGGATTAGAGTGAATAGAGGATGTAGAAAGGGAGATTTTTGTAGGTTATTTTTTGGGCTCTAATGAGCAGTCAATTATACCTATAACTCAAGGCATTCCACTGAAAATTCTGGTTTAGTTAACCAATTGTAATTATATCAAAATATATTTCGAATGAGCATTATCGAGTCTAGTGATTCCTAAGTTATACATTGAAGATCCCTAGGGGTTGAGAGGACCAGAGATTTTGTAAGATATTAGTAAATGCATATGCAATTTCATGAATATACTTCTGCAAATTGAATGTAATTAATAAAATATAAATTAATTTTAAAGTATTAATGACTTTATATATATATATATATATGTTTTTTCATAATGCATTTTGTCAATCAGCACTAATAATAAGATTATTATTGTGGAATCCAAGAAATTTCTTTGAAATTAAAAATGGTTCCTTTAAATGGTTGAGAACTGAGAGCACTAGGCTAGGAGGTTAGAACCTTGTAATTCAATTCCTGCTCTGTCTCTAACTCACTATACGACTGTAAAAAAGTTATGTAGCTTTTCTAGGTCTTGGCTCTTCATTAATTTAATGAAGATAATAGTACTTGCTTTTCCTACAAGAGAAGATGTGAAAATTCCATATCTGAGGATCTGAATAGGAAATAAATGAAAGAAAAGTATAAAGTATCATGGAAATATGTGGTAATACATGTTTGGCTCTGATGATCCATGAAATAAATTCAAATTTTAGCTAGTTGTAAAGTCCATTATACTCAGTATTCAGCAAAATTTAGTCACAAAATGCATAACTCAATCTCTTCTTGAAGAATGACCCAAGTGTATATAATCTACACACAGTAATTCAAAACATTTACTTGTGGATGATAGATCTTGGTGCACATCCTCTCTTGAAGTTTTCAAGAGCTTCAGAGCCTCTCTGGAAGTATTTAATGTAGGTAACTCAGTTCAAAATACTACAATGAAACCATGGAGCAAACTTATTCAGTTCAAGGTCACAGTGGGTGAGTTCTTAAACCAGTGATTCTTTGCTCTAGAATTTCAATCTTGTTATTCAAAAATGTGCTCACTTTCTTCTCATGCCTCTATCTACATATCTTTGTGAATCACTGATTTAGAGTTTAGCCAATTCTTGGTATCTCTAAGTGAAAGCTTCCAGTTATTTTGATCTATCTTATTAATATTGAGCTTTACTCTGTTACCCAGAGCAATATTATCTTTGATATTAAGTTCTTACTCACGGAGATGCAATTATATCTTCTAGGTATTACATTAGTCAAGATGATGGAATTAGATGAAAAACTTAGAGAAATCATGGAGAAATGAAACAATAAATTAAGGAAAACACTATATTCAAATATTTTTATTAACCAAAAGTTCTCTTTCAGATGCTCTTCTAATGTCCTTGCCTCCATAGATTCTTTACTTTTGCCAAGTCACCTCCATTCTTCAGAGATCATTATTTTATCCTTATTAGTTTGAGTACAGTTTATTTTCTGATCTCAGAACCACTAAATTCCTCAGTTTTCAATATTCACCCATCTTAGATCCTCTGTGCCACTGAGAATTTAACTATCTGGAAGATGACACTTAGATGATATCACTATTCCAACATCACCCAATCAGTACTTTTTTAGCTCTACTGCATGAAAAATTAGGTGGTTAGGGGAATAAGTAAGGTAATTACGTTGCTTTCAGCCCTCCACATTTCTCCAAAGCCTTTCATCTTGTCTCTTCCTGCTGACTGATTTTTTTTCAAGTCATTAAACTGATTCTATTAATTATATGGATGTTTTTGTCACTAACATACTATGCCTATTGCTTTTCTTTAATGCTTAATAGCACTTTATGGATGTCGGAGGGATAATGAATAGATCCCTAGGGAACAGTGTATTATTCCATGTTATTGCTCAGTCTTTTGTATCTGAGAACTATAAATAATAAAAAGAATTTAAATGAAAAAGACGTTTGTAGAATTGGGAATTTTACAAAACTGACGACCTTTACTCCACCTGTGGCATAGCCCTAATAACAAGATGTTTGTCATAGGAGACAATATGTATGGGAATAAACTGCTAAGCATAGTAACAAGAAATAACTACTCTATAGATAATTTCTTTCAAGAATGTTTATTGAAAATCAAAGTGTAGAAGTTGGATTTTCCCCAAAAACTGTTTAGTAGAGACAATGAGATGTATGTCAAGTGTAAAGCAATTCATAGTGTAAAATTGACGGTTTAAGTTAAATTTCATGTTATAGTGAATCATAAGAATTTTGCTGAAAGTTTTTGTTTATCTTTTTTTTTAATTTTTGAAAGCATCAGACACATTAGAAAACAAATAACTTCTTGTTTTTTGGGAGGGAGGAATGTGAGTTGATGCCAACATTTTCCCCAAATAATGTCTCCCAAAGAGGAAGATAATATAGAGTGGAAATAAATTGCCTGTGATAACTAGAAAATGATCTTTTATGTCCCTAAATCCCTTGCCTTCAGTTTTATCATGGGAAAAAGGGAAAGGTTGAAATAGATTAGAGATGTGGAACACCTGACCTACTTTCTGGATTCAGATTAAAATACAATTGGGAAATATTTAGCAAAATAAATAAAATTAAAATAGGATATAGATAACTTTAAAATGTGGTTTTCTAAACTAGCATGGGTCAGAATTATGGCTTAGTGGCTTCCGTATCTGACACTTTTACCATTGGGCCAAATGGTCTTTGAGGTCCCTTTACTGCTCTAATGTTCTGATTCTAAGCATGACTCAAAGAAAGATCTCTTAAAGGTTATATAAGATAAGAGAAGTAAAGCAAGAAGCTTTTAAGATATACTTTCCTCTCTGAAATAGCTAAATAGAATGATCAAAGCAAGATATTGATTAGAATAGGAACTGTATTTGAAGATAATTTTATTGAGCAAACAACTGCTTAACACTCCTTCTGGGTATCTTTAAATGACTGTTAAGGACTTTGTCATAGTATTAGATGTGAATTTAAAAACTAATAGATCGGGGTGGCTAGGTGGCGTAGTGGATAAAGCACCAGCCTTGGAGTCAGGAGTACCTGGGTTCAAATCCGGTCTCAGACACTTTAATAATTACCTAGCTGTGTGGCCTTGGGTAAGCCACTTAACCCCATTTGCCTTGTAAAAACCTAAAAAAAATTAATAGTTCACACTTCAGGTACCAAAGAGAAAACAATGTGAAATTTCTAGTTGGAAAAACAAGTAACCTAGAACAGTGCTGTTTAAAATGCAGCCCACAGTGCAAATTTTTGTGACACACCTCTAGGTTTACTAAATGATTTAACAAACAAACCCAAGCTACCACAGAGCTTTTACTAAAATGACAAATCAAAATATATGTCTGTTGTTTCAATAAAATTTTTTTAAAAATAAAGTTTAACAGACTTGACCTAGAAAATAAATATAGGAGAGAGAATATAAGAATTACTAGACTGTCTTAAAGTCATGATCCAAAAGAAATCCTGAATATTATTTTATGAAAGATTATGAAAGTATCAAAGAAAACTGTCCTGATTCATTAGAACTAGAGGGCAAAATAGAAATTGAAAGAATCCATCAATCATTGCGTAAAAGAGATCTCAAAATGAAAATTCTTATGAACATCATTGCCAAATCCAAGAGTTCAAAGATCAAGGAGAAAGTTTTTCAAGCATCCAAAAAAAACTAATTCAAATATTGGGGAGCTATAATCAAGAATTGCACAGTATTTGCCAACATTGACATTAAAGAACCAGAGGGATTAGAATATGATATTCCAGAAGTCAAAGAACTCAGGATAATAACCAAGAATCACCTACTCAGCAAAATTGAATATAATCTTTCAGGAAAAAAATGGACATTTAATGATTTAGAGGACCTTCAAGCATTTCTAATTAAAAGAAGAGAGAACTGAATAAAAAATTGACTTCTAAATAGAAAAGTTTTAAAAGAAATAAAGACAACATGAAAAATTTTATAGTTAAACTGTTTATATTAAGTTGTTAATTTGTCATATATAGAAATATATGACAGAAATATATGATAGAAATATATATATACATAGCATCCAAACTCTTAGAGAAGTTAAACAAATGACAGGAAGAAAATGGACAACTAAACTATACTAGTGGGGGACTTCAACCTCTCATTTCCAGAATTAGTTAAATCTAAACACAAATAAACAAGAAAGAAGTTAAGGAGGTAAATAAAATTCTGATTAAAGTTAGATATAACAGTTCTCTGTAGAAAACTGAATGGGAATAGAAAGGATATACTTTTATCTTAGCAGTACATGACACCTACACAAAAATTAACTATGTATTATAACATAAAAACTTCACAATCAAATGTAGAAAAGCAAAAAACTGGTAAATTCTTTCTTTTAGATGATAATACAATAATAATTACCTTCAATAATGGACAATGGAAAGAGATATTAAAAATTAATTGGAAATTAAGTAACCTAATCTTTTAAAAAGTGAGTCAAAGAACAAATCATAGAAACTAATTTCATTCTACCAGATTCTAGTAAAAACTTAAAGAAAAAATAATCCCATTACAATAGAGGATATTTGGGAAAATAGGCAAAGAAAGAGTAGCAAATTCCTTTTATTACACAAATATGATACTCATAGCCAAATCAGCTAGAGGTACAACAGAGAAAGAAAATTAATGACCAAATTCCCTAAGGTATATTGATGCAAAAATTTTAAATAAAATACTTGCAAAGAGATTACATAAGTATATCACAAGGATCATACAATATGAGCAGGTGGGGTTTATACCAGGAATGCAGGGCTGGTTCAATATTAGGAAAATAATCAATATGAGTGACCATATCAATAACAAAACCAATAGAAATTATATGATTTTCTCATTAGATATAGAAAAACATACTTTGACAAAATACAGTACCCATTCTTATTTTAAAAAACACTAGAGGGCATAGAAATAAATGAATTTCACCTTAAAATAAAAAAGTTTGATTTATCTAAAATCAGCAGCAAGTTTTATCTGTAACAGGAATAAGCTAGAAGGCTTCCAAGTACAATCAAAGGTGAAGTAAGGATGTCTATAATTAACTCTATTATTTAATATTGGACTAAAAATGTTAACTATATGCAATAAGAGAACAAAAAGAAATTAAAGAATTAAATTAGACAATGAGGAAATAAAGCTATCACTCTATACTTAAAAATCCTAGAAAATAAACTAAAAAATTGCTTGAAATTTTTGCCTTTAGCCAAGTTTCAGGATGCAAAATAAACCCACACAATTAACCAGCATTTCTACATCTTTCAGGAAAAAGCTCAGTAGTAAGAGTTAGAGAAATTCCATTTAAAATAACTGTATACAATATAAAATGATTGAGTGTCTGTCAAGACAAACCCAGCAACTATATGTACACAACTATAAAACACTTTTCATACAAATAAAATCAGATCTGAACAATTAGAAAAATAGCAATTGTTCAAGTCAATATAATAAAAATGACAATTCTGCTTAAAGTTATTTTACTTATTCAGTGCCATTCCAAATTACCAAAAAAAAAATATTTTATAAAACTAGAAAAACAATAACAAAATCCATTTGCAGAACAAAAGTTCAAGAATATCAAGAGAATCAATGAAAAATTATGACAGAAAGAAGTGGTCTAGCAATACTAGATCCCAAACTTTGTTATAAAATGGTAATTATCAAAACAGTCTGGAACTGACTAAGACATAGGGCAAGGATCAGTGGAATACATTAGAAACAAATTAATTATAGTAATTGAGTATATCATAAACACAGATCTAAGCTTTTGATCCAAAATCTCATTATTTGGCAAATTTCTGGGAATCAAAGAAATCCAAAATAAGAGCAGCTAATATGACAAAAAAGGAAAATGTTTGTTTGTCAGAGGGGATGTGGGAAAACTGGTATGCTAATACACTGTTGGTAGAGTTGTGAACTACCCAACCATTCTGGTGAGCAATTTGGAACTATGCCCAAAGTACTAAAAAACAAAAAGCAAAAACTGTGCATTCCCTTTGATTGAGCAATACTACTACTATATTATGTTCTAAAGATATTTACAAAAAAGGGGGAAAGGACCTATTTATACAAAAATCTTTATGGCAGCTTTTTTTGTGATGGTTAAGGATTTGGAAATCAATGTGATGCCCATCAATTGGGAAATGATTAAACAAGCTGTGGCAAATAAGTATAATGGAATATTATTGTTTTAGAAGAAATGACAAGCAGGTTGACTTCAAAATAATTTGAAAAGACTTAGATACTGATATTTAAATTCTTAGAACTGATGCATAGTAAAGTGAATAGAGGCTGGAGAACATTGTATACAATAACAGTAATATTGTTAAATGAAGAATTGTGAATGACAGCTATTCTCAGCAAGACAATGATGCAAGAGGATCAAAAAAGAGAAAGAAAAAGAAAAACTAATGATGAAGCATACCTCCAGAAATATAACTGATATTGATTAAATATACACTGAAGCATTCTATTTTTTCATTTGTTTTCTTTTTCTATTCAAGACTTCTTGTATAAAATGCCTAATATGGGCATGTTTTACATTTAAAAAAATAAACAAGTCAGCATTATAAGAAATAAGTGAATTAACTGTTATTTGTAGAGGAAGAGAGGGAAATGCCATTCTTAACAACTATGTAAAACTATAATTTTAAATTAAATAATAGAAGAGATTTCTTTACCATATAAAGATATTCTGTATCTGCATTCATTCAATGGTTATTAAGGTTATCTTATTTGTAGAGCACTATAGTAAGCTCTGGAGGAAAAACTTAAATGAGATGAAGGCTTTGCCTGCTTGGAGTTTACAATCAGTCAAACAATTTTCCTTTCTTAAGAATCTTTTGTATTGAGAATTGAGTTGTTCATTACTGGAGACAAAGACAGAAATCTCAATTCCTATAATTAACTGTGTCTAAGCAAGATATATACAGAATTCAATGGGGAATAATCCAAGAGGACAAAGCAGAAATATGTGATAAAACTTTTAGAAAGATAGAAAACTCTATTTCAGATCTAATGTGAATGGGGGGAGTGAACCAGTTCTTTCTCTTAGGTACTTGTATAACTTTAGTAGATAGAAACAAGTCGACTTAAAATCTAACTAATAAAAGTGTAGTCCTATGGCCCCTGTATTATCAGTTTTCTTTAGCTATTTTTGTTTGTTGTGTTTACAGTTTTTATTACTTTATTAGTAACTCATTTAGATCACCAGGGTTACTTCATAGAAAACTCTTTTACAGAATAGCTTTTAATAATATCATAAAAATAATTTCCTTTTTAAATAAAGAAAATCTAAATCATTTGTATTAACTTCATAAGAGTTGATCAGAAAAGAGGTAACACTTTCATTTTCAAAATTAAAAAAAAAACTATTTTATCCTTAATCCTAGGAAGTGCTCAGTACTGATTGTCACCTTAGATATCAGGATTCTCTATAAGCACACAAAGAGTGATATAATAACCAGTAGGACTGCAATGGAAGGACATAATCAGCATGTGACAAAGGGGCATGGGATTCATCATGGAATAAGATGAAAGAATTGAATTGAATATAAGACCCTAGAGGGTAGATGGTATTTACTTTGACTTTGTATTTCTGTGTCCAGCACAGTAACTGGCACCCTGTTTAAAAAATACTTATTATCAATGGATGGGAAAGCAAAATATATTACTCACCCCAACCCCCAACCCCTGCCAATGAAAGCACAAATGATCTAACATCTGAACTCATTAAAATCACATTTGATTTGTTTTTACTTCACAGTGGCATAATCAAAATGGGGAAAATTGTAAGCATGTTCTAAATTATTTCTGCTTCATCTTTTGTTTAAGTTGGTATCATTTGGCTGAAGTGTATTTTTCTACAGTAACTCTCAGTCCTTTCTGGCAGGGTTTAAGATAGAGATTGTTTACTGTGCTCCATAGCTGACATTTCAGAGAACAGGGGACTTACAATTAACTGTACCTTATCCTTCAGGTGATATTCATTAGATGAAAAAATCTCTTGCTATCAATTCATCTTTCTAGAAGGTTATGTTTGGTTTATGCTTGTAAGACTGTATGAGCATAATATCAGAAAGAAGATTAGTATTTCTCATTTTCTACCAAATGACAATGCTGTTATATAAAGAAGCACATGATTCAACAGCTAAAGATAATAGGACTATATTACATTACCAGTAGAGCTGTAAATTGGTGCAATCTTTTTGGAAGCAATATGGAATTATGCAATAAAACCTCACAAACTGTTCATATACTTTGATCCAGTGATCCCACTACTAGAATTAGACTCCAAGATTGTTATTGATAGGGGGGAATAAAGGAACTACCTGCACAAAAATATTTCTGGTAGTATTATTCATAAGAGCAAACATCTATAAACAACCCATAGGTCAACTAATTGGGTAATGGCTAAGCAAATTGTGATATTTTGCAAACTATAGAGATTATCCCTATTATAAGAGAAATAATAAATTTGAAGAACAACAAGAAATACATGTTGAATTATATGAAATTATGTAAGGGAAGGAATAAGAGCTGAAACAAGTTGTGAACAACTATGAAAGTAAGAATGATTTAACAATATGTAATTAGTCTTATCAAATCCAAAAAATATACTGAAGGGAAAAAAAATTGAACTATGATCCAAAAATAAATAAAATACTTTGTTACTATCTTATAAAGTTAATATACACTTCCTGAATACCTATTAAATGGATAAAGTTTATGTTCTCTTTACATTCTATATTTTGCTTCTGCTTATGTATTTGAATATTTTTTTTGCTATATAGTAAATTTGTAAAAATAAGGTAAGATCAAAAGTTTTCATGGCTAGAATAGATCTTAGAATTATATAGTCCAACTCTCTTTCACAGTTGGGGAAACTGAGACAAAGAAAGGAAGAGATTAGATTAACATCATTAGAGTAAGTGGGAGAGTTGAGCCTCAAACCCAATTTTTCTTATTTCTAATCTAATCTTATTTCCACTACTCCATGCTGCCTCTAAATTCAGCCTTTCCAAAAACATGCAAAATTTTAGAATTACATCCATCCTCTTAACACCTACGCAGCACTTTCTGGAACACCTATTTACACATGAAAGTTTGCCAATATATCCACAGGAAAAAACGATTAAATGTATCTTTCTACACCAACTTCTGGGGGCAAGGAGAAGCAAGGCTTTATACTTTCCTCCACTCAATATTTTATTTTGTCTAAGAATTTAGTCCCATTTTGGCACATCCACATATGTTATTATTTTATTTCTCCATTTACATGTTATTTTGGTAAACTGCTTCAGTGACAAATGAGGCATTTAAAAGAAACAGCAAAGAGAATTGTAATGTTTTGCCACTTACTGACTTGGAAATAATAATCTTACCAACTCTCCCTATTGTTTATTATAACTATTGATAGTTGAAACTTTGTGCCTTCAAATTTTGAATTGGAATTGCAAAAGTGGGATTAGCTATTGCATTCTTTGTAATTCTGCTGCAAATTAAAAGTCATTTAAAAACAGGGAGAAAAAGGGGTTTTCATATATTGTTTTGAAATTCATTGCAAATTTTACCTCATGCTTAAGGATAATATTTCTGAGCTTTGGTTTCATCATCTCTAAAATGGGAATAATAATAATAATACCTTCCACTACCTGCCTCGAAATTATTTTGGGAAAGTACTTTTAAATTTTATAGCACTAAATAGATATAGATGTTCATCTATCTTTCTATATATGTGACCTATTATTGTTGCTATTATTATTGCTAATTATTATTCTTAATCTCTCTTCTTTCCTTGCTATCCTCTCTGATACTGCTCTCTCTCTAAAGTCATTAAATGGCTTTTAAAACATTTCATTCCCATTAGTTTCTATCCTCTTGCCATTGGCCATTCTCTTCTTTTTAATGCCTTTTCCTCCCTTGGATTCTTTTCCATAACACTCTCTCTTTTTTATTCTTTGACTCTCTTGTTACTTGTTTCCTACGAGTTTTTTGTTCCATCTCTTCTTGCCCGTAAACTTAGGTGAACCCAAAACACCTGTCTTTATATTGTTCACTACTCTCTTCATGAATTTCAATTTTTAACTCCATTCATCTTTATTGATTTCAATCATCACCTCTATGTGCATGATTCTGAAATCTTTTGACTTCTCTACTTTACACTCCCTTCCCACATTTTCAACTACCTAATAGACATCTTCACATGAAATGTCCTGATTTCCTCTCAAATTCAGCCTGTAAAAACTTGAATTCATTTCTCCCCATCATGAAATTTCACACTTCTTATCGCTTTTTAATGATTCTATCATTCTCTGAATCACCCAGACTCAAAATCTCTATCATCTTTGAGTCTTCCTTCTCCTTTATGTCCATTCTCTAGTCATAGAATCACAGCATAAGATGACAGAATATCAATTTAGAACTTGAAGCTACCTTAGAGTTCATTTTATCCAACTGCCTCATTTTCTTATTAAGTGGCACAGTGAATAGAGCACTGATCTTGTAGTCAGGAGGATGGAGGTTCGAATCTAGACTCAGACCCATGTCACTTACTAAATATGTAACCCTGGGCAAGTCTCCTAACCCTGTTTGCCTTGCATCCAGGGCCATCTCCAGTCATCCTGTTTTATATCTGACCACTGGACCCAGATGGCTCAGGAGAACATGAGGTTTATGACTTATCACAGCCTCCCTTCACTCATGTCATGACATCACCTCCCTGATGCTATAGTCTTCTTTGAGAATGAAGGACAAACATTACACGTTTTCTTGAGAAAACTAAGTCCCTGTGAATTGAAATGACTTGGCCACCATCATGCAAGTATAGTGGAAGCAGCTAAATAGTTCAGAGCACTGAGCTTGGAGTCAGAAAGTTGTTCTTTGTTTTTCAGTCATATCTGATTTTTCATGGCCTAATTTTTGGGTTTTCTTGACAAAGATATTAGAAAGAGAAAAGGAAGGAGAGAGATATAAGAAGAAAGAAGGAAAGAAGATGGAAGGTAGAAACAAGGGAGGGAAGGAAGGAAGGAAGGAAGGAAGGAAGGAAGGAAGGAAGGAAGGAAGGAAGGTGCTTTTTTTGAGAAAAATAGAATACTAGAACTGGAAGAAATCTGGGATATCACCTAGTCAAATCCTTTAATTTTTAGATAAGAAAATTCAGGACTAATTTTAGGTAAGAATGGGATAGATAGGGGCAGCTAGGTGGCACAGTGGATAGAGCACTGGAGTCAGGAGTACTTGAGTACTTGAGTTTAAATCCAGCCTCAGACACTTAATAATTGCCTAGCTGAGTGATTCTGGGCAAGTCACTTAACCTCATTGCCTTAAATAAATAAAATTTATAAAAATTCAAAACAATGGGATAGATAATAAAAAAAGATAAAAATGAGTGATAGATGTAGAGACATGCATTTAGAATGTTAGGAAGGGGAGAGAGAAAGAAAGGTGCAGTGAGTGACTGGGCAGAGGGAGAGGAGGAGAGAGACTTAGATTCAGTTTGCTTTGAACTCATATCTCAGGTAATTCTTTTTTGTTTGTTTTATTTTTGGCCTGGTTTCCAAACAAAAATATACATCTCCTTAAAACCTTGTGGGTGTGTGTGCGTGTGTGTGTGTGCGTGTGTGTGTGTGTGTGTGTGTGTCTGTGTGTTTGTGTAATAAAAACTTCAGTGATATGCCTCTCATGGTATTAAGAGGATATATTGTGTATGTATATACATATATACAAATATAAAAGTAAATACAATTATTTCTTTGAAACAGTTTAATATGAATTTGAGTGAACCAATTATATTTGTGGCCATATAGTTGTGTATGTATTTTCTTCTTAGATTTTCAAGCTCTTAGTGGTAATTTTAGATTCATTAAGCTAGATGTAGATTATGTTTTTTATCTAAAATCAAGGCAAAAATATCATTTAGTTCATTGTTTGAACCACAGGCTATATGCATGAGCTGTTATATAACTATGTCTCTTCCATCTTATAAAGAAAATTATGAACCCAACTATAACACCTGAAGGTTGTTGTTATTAAAATTTATCATATTATCATAAGTCAATTTCTCTAGCCTATGGAGATCTTTTTTTAAATTTTAAATCAGTCTTCCAAAGTATGATGATCTTGACTAACTTTGTGTTCATATGCTTGCTTGATATTCATATTATTTATGACTTGATTTAAATCTTATAAAAATGCTAAATATTTCAGATCCAAGGCTACAATTGGATCACTGTTACCTTTGAAGGTAGACTTGAAAAATAGCAAATGGATTTTTCAGGACTAATCTTTAAGCTCAACAAACCCATAAATTATTTTTATGACCATGATTAAAAACCTACTCAGTTAAAAATGCTCATCATATTGTGGTAGTAATTCTGAATTTTCAGGGACCGTATCCATGAAAAAGAAACTCTTTGCAGGTCTATCATAGATTTGAGTATAAGATAGTGACATGTCATCAGAGTACATGACTGGCCAATTTCCTGGATATTTATTGATAGGCTTATCATTCTATAATAAATATTTTTACCTTAATTATGAATTAACTTGCTGTGGAAAACTGATGTAGTTTACCAAAGCAATAAGTGAAACTAGAAATAATAAATAGAATTAGTGCACATGTCCTAGGTCATATGAAGTAGTTGCAATCTGTTTCAGTGGAGGGACCATATAATTTGATAAAATCATAAATTATCAAATTGATTTTTCTTTTCTTTTCTTGGATCTTTTATACCATTCTTTTTTTAGTCTGTCTTACAAAAGTTTGTGATAGTACCAAAACCTTCTACTTTAGGAAACTTTTTTTGCACTAAATTGACTCTGATCAACAAGTTTCCTTCTGCTACTTGGCATCCCCTTTTTCTATTAGCATTTTCTATTGCTAGAAACTTCCATCTTGCCCCCAGCCTTGCCAATTGATATCTCCATTCCTGTGACAAGAAAGTTGGGGAAGCAACTAGACATACCTGTATAAAACCACCCATTTTCCCCTTTCTTACAAATATCTGGGGAATAATCAAGCCTTTTTGGGATACTCAAGCTTCCAAATACATGGAGTGACCACGGATTTAGAAGTGTCACACCTTGTACCTGGAAATGAGATGTGGTGAGAACTTGGCTAAATGATGGTCCCAAACTTCTTATATCATTACTTCTGAATGTCATTGAGTCTGAAACTTTGGTAAAATTTATGGATTAATCTTTTCTCTCTACTTCTATGTTTAATTTTGGAAATAAAGGTGCTGTCGCAATTTGAGGCATTTAATTTTTTTCTCATGTTCATCCTTTGTTTCCTCTAGTCTCCTTGTTTCCCATATCCCTCCTTCCTCCTAACTATATAATTTTGTCTTAAATTGGCTTAAGTGAAAGATACCTTGTTTTACTATATAATGAAGGATGTGAGTCCTCTTGTGATATTCCCCTTAAGTCACTTAAACAATGAAAAACTCCTAAAACATGATCCAATACAAGAATGTAAAAAACGTGAAATAATCCTTGTTCTCAAGGAGATTGCATTCTAATTTTGAGAGGCATACACACATAAACAAACACACACACACACACACACACAGAGACACATACAGATACATATATGATAGAAAAAGGCTTTTGTAGAAAGCAGGGCTTGAGCTGACCCTTGAATAAAACCAGAAATTTGAAGTAATGCATGTGAGAAATAAGCACATTCTAGATATGGAGAAGGGCAGTGTAAAGTCATGGACATGGGAATTGGAGCATGTTGTATGAAGAGCAGTTGAAAGGCAGTTTGTATTGATATAATCTATTATTTATTTTATTATAGCTAGTTGTGCATTTGTTTTCTCCCCAACACTAGCTTATGAGCATCATGAATGCAAGGACAAAGCCTTGTTTCATCATTCTCAGCATCTAGCATAATACACATAACAAGCAATTTTTGAAAAGAGATTTGTTGAAATGAACTTATTTAAATAATTATTTTAAACATTATTAATATGATATACTTGAGGGGTAAAAGCAAAATTGATTTTCCAAGCATGATTAAGTAATTTAAATATTTGTGTGAAGTCAATCACTTTGGATCATGCAGACAGTATACATTTGCATAGTGTATGTTTTTTTCAGCTCTGAAAATGGAAGCTGTCAGGGAAGTGAACATTAACATTGGCTACTTCTGAGAGCATTTGCAGTAGATTGATTGTTTAGAAAAGCAAATGTGCTATGTTGTTTCCTCTGTGTTCTTCAAATTGTCACCCCAAGGTTGCTGTCAGGGTCCTTGGAATGCATGATGAAAATCATTTTCCAAAAAGAGACTCTCTCTTGTTATTAATACTATAATCATTTGAAACTCAGAGCAGCTCTTTAGACCTCTTATAGCTTGGGTCTCTTTTCCTTATAAGATCCCCATTTTTCTTTATCTACTTTTTATATAATCATTGTTTGGAGGGTCAGGGAGATTCATAAGGGTTGGAGGCTGTTGAAAATATGTAATGTCTTTTGTTTCTGTTCAGTTTTTAATTTCAAGTACCTTAACTTATCTTCTTTAAGCTTCTTGAAAGATTAGGGGATCATTATTCGATTTCTCCCTCTGATGTTTTTACTTGTGAACTTTGAGAAAGTCATTTAACCTCTCTAGGACTCAGGACTGGATTCCTTCCATTTCTCTTACTAAAAATCTTATGCATAAACTTTTAGAGGTATATTTGATTGTTTCCTGGAAGTATGATTTCATTAGTATAGGGAAATCCTGGTGAAGAATTTCCTTTACCATTGCAATTCATCACCTTTTCTGCAATTTATAGTCTTAGAGAATTCCCTAGGAACACTAGAGGTTATGTAATTTTGGTCACTGATACACAGCCAGTAGGATTCATTGGCAGGACTGGGACCCAGTCATTCTCTATTCATTATACCAGATCACCATTCATATACTTAGAGATCAGAGAGTGCATTCAAGAGTAAACTAGTGTTGTTATTACTCAAATAACTTGTCTGTATTGGCTTAATTTGCCAGACTCTTATCAGCTCACCCCAACACCTTGTACTATAAAGTAACACTTGGAAATTTAAGTCCAACCTTTTAGAAATGTGGAAGTTATTTTACAGCGTACATGAAAAATCAATAAAATCCTGCCCTGGTACCATATCATGGAAAGGGGAAGTGAAACTTGGGTTGGGGGGGTTGTATATTTGAGAGTGAGGTATAAACCCTGTTAATTCTTTCCCATCTAGAAAAACTTTGAATATAACTTTAAAGGCAAACTATGTCAGTCATCAAAAGACCAGCCTACCTCATTTGAAAGAGACTCCTCTCCTGGTTAACCATGAGGTGATGAATATTTTGGTCACAGCAACTCTTAGTCACCATCTTTTAAAGTTGGAGTAGTTGTGATCATGAATTGGTGGACAGATGACCTGCATTGACAAAATGATTGATTCTGGAGGAATTTATGTATGAATAGCAAAAAGGAAAATGATCAGGCTTCTCAGAATAAATCATTTTTAGATGTATTCCTTTAGTGTGCACAGTGCATGCAGGCATTTGGACATGAGCAAAATTTATATGGCAAATGCTCAGCTGAAGTTCTATCCCAATGCTTCCTTCTGGTATGGACATGACCCTAACTTCTCAAAAGTTAAGCCAGTAGAACACAAGCTCTTATGATTTTTTTCAAAGTTGAAAAGACTTTGAGTACACACCTGACAAAAGACTGGGTATCTATTATCTGAAAGTAGGTCTGAATAAGCATGGAAAGTTTCATGATCAGATTACCTATGAGTAACAAAAACACTTCTGACTCTATTTCTGGAAAATCTCTTCTAGACTATGTAATGTGTCCAGTGATAGGAAGTATCCACATAGATGAAATTTATATTTGAATTTGAGCATTGGAAAGTAGCCCAAGAACCATTTCAAAGAAATAAGTTACAGAGGGGAAAAATACTAGATTAGGAGTTAGGACTGGGGTTCAAGTCTTTCAGTTCAAGTCTAGTGTGACCATAGACCATAGAATCTATTAACCTTCTAAGCCTTAGTTTTCTCATCTATGAAATGAAAGGGTCATACTAGATGATCATCCATCTAAGAATCTGTGATTCAACGTATGCTTTAAAATGAATCTAAATTACACTCCGAACAATTATCTATTAGACCTCTACTTGAATAATTCCAAAGAAGGACTACCCTCTACCTTCTGGGACAACCTATTAGACTTTGGTGTAGCTTTCATTGTTCAAAAGCTTTTCCTAATACCTAGCCTCAACTTTGTCTTTGTAATTTTTTTTCTCTTTATTTCTGCTCTGTACTCTAGGGTCTATTTTTTTTTAGGTTTTTTTTGCAAGGCAAATGGGGTTAAGTGGCTTGCCCAAGGCCACACAGCTAGGTAATTATTAAGTGTCTGAGACCGGATTTGAACCCAGGTACTCCTGACTCCAAGCTTTATCCACTACGCCACCTAGCCGCCCCCTCTAGGGTCTATTATAACAAAGTTCATCCTTCTTCCATGCAATAGCTTTTCAAATACTTGAAAGCATATTATGGTTCCTCTGAATTTTACCTTCTCTAAACTAAACATCTCAGTTCCTTTAACATATGACATGGACTCTCTTTCTTTGTCATATTTATCCCTCTTTCAGGGGGATATCCCCATACTACAAGATACAATTATATTAAAATTTCCATCTCTGGACATTTTAATGCCATCTTAATTATGATTTCCTCTTTTTTATTCCTCCTCTACCAGTAGAATCAAAATAATCTATGATGCAAAGATAAGAAGCTCTGATAAACTTAATAGATTTTACGTGTATTGTCTTAAAACATACTATATGTATATGTTTGTGTTTATTAATAGATATTATATATATGTATATGTGTGTATATACGTATATGTGTGTATATATGTATATGTATGGATGGTACTAAATTTTGTTACTAAATTTTTGTTCCTAAATTTTTCTAAACCCTAATTTCCCCTTGAGAGATTTGAGGAAGATGATCTCTGTATATTTGGGGGATTTTTTTGTTTTCTTTTGAAATTTTTTCCTCAACTCTAAATTCCTTGGTCAGATCATACTTATGTAGTATTTGAAAGTTTACAAAGTATTTTTTTTGTAAAATGATCCAGTTAGATTAGTAGTACAAAATCATTCTCAATGCAAAGAGGAAAAACTCAGAGCTAATGGAGTTGTAGAAATTTAAGACTCATCATATAATTTATGTCAGTTTGGACTTCAAATTAAGCAGTCTATCCTCTAAATCACATTGCTTCTCAAGACTTATAATTCCCTTAAGATCACTTTCTTAAAAAGAATGTGAGAGGAGGAGAGAGGAGAGAAGAAAAAAGTAGAAGAAGGAAGAAGAAGAAGAAGAAGAAGAAGAAGAAGAAGAAGAAGAAGAAGAAGAAGAAGAGGAAGAGGAAGAAGGAGAAAGAAAAGAAAGAAAGAAAGAAAGAAAGAAAGAAAGAAAGAAAGAAAGAAAGAAAGAAAGAAAGAAAGAAAGAAAGAAAGAAAGGAAGGAAGGAAGGAAGGAAGGAAGGAAGGAAGGAAGAAAGAAAAGAAAAGAGAGAATTAATGATGTCTTAGGTGGGCTTTTTTTACATATTTCAAGATATAACTTTTCCAATCCCCAGAATCAATTCTATCCATTTAACAAAGAAAGTTAATCAAAACCAAATGATACAATGACCATATTTGCAGTTGTATGCAGTGTTCTCTGCCTGTTCTCCCTCCCTCCATTTTTCTTTCTTTTTAAAAATTTTTTAGTATATAAATATTTTATTTGTTTTCCAATTATATATCATACTAGTTTCTACCTATCATTTTAGTAAGGTTTTAAATTTTACATTTTTCCCCTACCCTCCCTTCCTCCCTCCTCCCCCCCCACAGAAGGCAATCTAAAATCTTTACATTATATCCATACTATGCACTGATCAAAACTGAATGTGTTGAGAAAAAAAAATCCTTGAAGAAAAATAAAATATTAGAGATAGCAAAATTATGTAGGATATAAGACAACCTTTTAAAAAATAATTGAAGCTAATAATCTTTGATCTTTGTTTAAACTCCACAGTTCTTTCTCTTGATACAGATGATATTCTCCATCACAGATACCCTAAAATTGTCCCTGATCATTGCACTGATGGAATGAGCAAGTCCATTCCTCCATTTTTCTAAGAGTAGAGAAGTATGTTTCATAATCTATTCTCTGGGACTAATATCACTTAATCAATCACATAAAAATTGGCTCCTTTCAATACTATTTCAGTAATTATGTTTATTCTATGCACATTTTTGCATATTGGAATTTCCTTATTTGTATTCGACCTCCATGGGGCATATATTCCATGAAGAAGAGCACTTTCTAATTTTTTTTCTTTCATTTGATTTCAAAGAATCAAGTTTCAACCAAAGGCAAATTATAATCTTTCATGGTGGAGTGCAGATGACCCTAGATCCTTGAAGACTAATCAGGGATAGTGCATACTATGTGTTCTAGATATAGCAATGCCTGGCAATTAAGAACCAGACTAACTAAAATAAGGAGAAGTGTATTACTACCAGTTACCTTGAAATAATATATATATATATATATATATATATATGTATATATATATATATAGGCATTTAGTTTTATGCATTTTCTTTTACAAAGGGGAAGAGGAGCATACTGAGAATTACATAGTTTTACAGATATTCGATAGTCATTTCAGGGCAGCTTGGTACTGCCAATTGAAGGAGATGGAATCTGGAGGCAGGAGGATCTAAATTTAAATCCAGCTTGAAATATGAAATCTTGGCAAATCATTTCACCCTGTTTGCCTTAGTTTCCCCATCTATAAAAAGAACTGGAGAAGGAAATGGCAAACCACTTCCATGCCTTTGCCACCTCTAAATGGGATCATGAAGATGCAGAAACCACTGAAATGACTAAGCAATAACAAGACATTTACCTGTTGATAAAATAAATAGGTGATGCTTGTCTAGCTAAAAATGTGATAAGCAAATAGAGGAATTCAATTGTAATAATATTAATTCAGTTGTCTGAGTTCTACCCAGGGATTAAGTTCAACAAGCCTTATCCTTCCAATTTGTCATTCTTCAGATATTTGAAGAGAACAATTATTATCTCTCAGTGTTCTCTTCCCCAGGTAGTATTCACTGTTCCTTCTATTTTTACTATGCTATAATGATCTGGGTCTAGTCTTCTGCTTATCTTTACATTCCTTTTCTGAAAGTTTCCAGCATGTCACCCTTCTTTCTAAAACATATGATGCCTAATTTGACATCTCTCTAGTCCTTGGTTTCCTCATCATTCAGATAAGGGAGTTGGATGTTATAAATCTAAAGTTGCTTCTACCTATGAAATTCGATGATTCTAAACTCCTTAAAGTAGTTAATGTAATTTCTTAAAACCATTCCATAAAATAAATCAGACATCTTAGCATCTGGGGAGAACTCAGAAGTCATTTTATCTTCTACCTGAAGCATAATAAAACCTCATGTTTTAACATGCTTTGAAAACTACTCTATCTGTTAAATGGGGGAAAAATAGATTTTGCCTTTCACTCAACTGACATGTCCTCTTTGATAATTTCAAGATCTCCATGGATCTGGTGTCTCACCAAAGAAGATTTTCCTCCAAAAAAAATTAATTTCCATCTTATCTGAGTGATTCTTTCCTGTGTCTCATGTTCATGTTTACTTCTGGCAATTAATGTATCTGGGAAGTGGAGAAAGCCCCAGCAGCCATTTCCCCAAATTGTAATGAAATTCTCTACCCCCTTTTTATCACATACGAAGAAATGGATGGCAGCTTGTGGCCTTGGCATTTTAAACCTGTCACTTTAACATTATTCTTTAGAAACACTTCCTAATCTCAAGGGTATGATTCTAATTGAAACTGTGACATTTTACACTAGAATTAACATATATACTATTGTTACCTCTACTTTGTAGCTAGGACAACCTAAGAGAGTTAAATGAAGGAGGACTGCCTTCAGTGATTCTCCTTTGACTCAAAGCAAATGACTTCTTACTTAGGAGTGCCAGAGAAACTAGAGATAATCTGGCATGGGGGAACTAACTACCATCTAGCCTGACTTGGTTCACTTAAGCATTGACCCTATGGATAGGATTGTCACCCAGCTGATGTGAATAGGTTTTTAACACAACTCAGCTAAATGGCTTAGGAACTGGTGAATCAATTTACTAATAAAGCAAAAATAGAATTTAATCATTTAAATCTCAAAAATAAACCATACCTTCTTTCTCTCAATCTAACATCCTAAATATATGACACTTTTTTCCCTAGTGGCCAGACTATTTTCTTCTTACTCTTCCTTGTCATTTAAGCACTGACTCAAGGCTTACTTATCTCTGTAAGATTTTTGCTCTCCTTTAAAAATATAGTTATTTTTTAAAGTGCTATCCTGGAGTCTTTTTAAAATGCAGGAAGTTTTTTTTTTTCAAATAGTCTAGGAAATTGGTGCTCTTTTCAACTATTTTCATAGAGTTGGAATTGTAGAATTTTCTATTACTCTATATTTTTATTCTAGAGACATTTAGGGTGCATAGAATTCTGGAATTCAAGTCACAATAAATTGGATTCAAATTCTTGTTCTGATTTTGTTTGATGTGAAAAAACTGGGCAAATAACTTAACCTTTATAACCTCAGAGAAGCTCTTCATTTGTAAAATGGGTACGATAGTATTTGTAGTACTTAGCACCACCCCCACACCCATATTGTTGTAAGATTCTACTGAAATAGGTATGTAAATAATGCAAATCACTATATAAATATTTCTATATTTTCAAGCATTTGTGTAAAAAAGGAAAAGGATTTTAATGAATATAAGACTTCCTTATAACAGGAACCTCAAACTAAATATTTCACTTTTTTTAAATAAAAAACAAATGCAGCACTTATGATATTTCCACATGATGCAGAAGTCCATAATCAGAGCTGAAACTGGCCTAATTAGTTTGAGAATGTAACTCAGGCTTTGGAACTCCAAGTGATTAAAATATCTATTATTAAAGAGGAATGAAGTAAATAACTTTTATGGAAGCAATATCACTGTCATGAAGAAAAAATGCATAAATTAGGCCATCGTTCCATGTGTCTGACATCATTAGAGGATTTCTGCAGTCAAGATGTGGGAATAGACACATAAAAAAACACTTTACATTTGTTTTTAAAAAAACTGAATTTGATGGAAATTTTACTTTTAAAAAAACCTTATATTCTAGCTGTATTCATAGGATGATATTTCATAAATTAGACTTAGAGCTGAATGAGACCTCAGAGGCCATGGAGTACAACCCCACTTTGTCCAAAATCAAATAATTAGTGTCAGAAGTAGAATTTGAACCTAGGTTTTCCACTATAACCATTATACTTCAATGCCTTTTTCTTTCTTTCTCTCTCTCTCTCTCTCTCTCTCTCTCTCTCTCACACACACACACACACACACACACACACACACACACACACACAAACATGCATGCAGACATCCTTGAAGATTTTCAACCATTAAAAGATCAGTGAAAATCCACAGAAAGAAAGGAATAAATGCTAGACTTAGGAAGGGAAAACATGACAAAATAAACTCATCCTTCAGCCATGAATATTGCAACCCACATATGATATTAAAAAAGTCCTAGGAAACTGGCTGGAATACAAAGAGGTCAAGTGAAAGCTAACAGAGATGGTGTCAGGGGAAGGACCGAAATCCAGGCCAGGGTTTGTGCATTCTTTCTTTCTTTTTCTCTGTCTCTGTCTCTGTCTCTGTCTCTGTCTCTGTCTCTGTCTCTGTCTCTCTCTCTCTCTCTCTCTCTCTGTCTTTCTCTCTCACATCTTTTACTCTTGCCCTCTGCCAATCACCACTTGGGAAATGTTGGACAAATTGCAATCTTTTTGAATCTCACTTTTCTCACCTATATAATGAAAGAATTAATATACATGGCCTCTGAGGTCCTTTTTCAATTCTAGATCTAGGATATCATGAGCTTACATTCTCTTCCTTCCTCTTTCTCTCTTTTTTCTTTCTTCTCCCTTCTCTCTTCCACTCTCCCACTTCTTTTAGAGGTGGAAGGGGTGGAAGGAGGTGGTCAAAAGTAAGACGAGCCCATGGTCTCTGTTCCTTGGGCTTCCTTACTTCCCAGCTATTGCAGATTTGTTATTTAGAATGCATTCCTGGTTTTTAATAAATATTCAAGCTCTGACTTGTAGTTTTCCTAAAAATTGTTTTCAATTTCTTCCTGGAGTGAAGTTTAAAAAACGATGAATGAGGTGTTTTCAATAGGATACTTTGGGTAGCATCGTTATGTTGGGGCAAATCACACTTGAAATTGTCTTTTAGAAATAACATTCCTAAAAGAGACTTTTTTTATCCTACTATTATAGCCAAGGACTTTATTTCTGTATCATTCAAATGAACTTGATGGACAAAGTTGTTCTTTTCATTTAGTTTCTGTACATTAATTGAAGTATTCTGAGTGCATAAAAAGCTTATTACTTTTTTAAATCTTTAATGCTACAGTTAGAATATAATGAAAACATTATCCAAAATTACTTGGAATTTATGATACACTTTATGTACCTCTTTTTCATTTAATTAAATGCTGATGAAAATAATAGCTTATTATCTAAAATGTGTACCGTAGTAAACTCACACTGCTATCGTAGCTGATTTAAACATAATTTAATCATATTTTAATAATATGTTGAAAATGCCCTCCAATCTGAAAAATAAACCATCTAACTCAGAGACTTGCCTAGAATAGGTACTTGGATATCATTCACCTACCCTCTGTTTGCATTGCTATCAAACCAGGTTAGGTTCTCCTTTTCACCAAGAAGTCTTATAGCAATAGAAGCCATCCTCCTTCTGCTGTCTTTCCCTACCAGTCCGTGCTTATACCACTACAAGACTTCCTTATACATTGTTCTGGTCATGGTGGCCCTCTCCTCAATATTTTTTAGTCTCTCTTTCTCTCTCTCTTGTCTATAAAATATAGTTGTAAATTCTTAGCCTGCCATTCATTGCCCCCAAGCCATTTGTAATGACCCAAACTTTCTAACATTGTTGCATATAAATACTCATCATCCTTAATATGTACACTCTCCTTTCCTACTTCTATTACTTTCTCATGCTTTTCCCTGTAGTTCTCACCCTCTAAATTCAATCTTTTATAACCCAATATAAATGTTCTCTTCCATGAAGCCTTTTCTGTTGCCCACTATTGGACAAATATTTTTATCTCCCTCTTGAACTTCACCTATCTCTTCATTTGTGTCTTTTATGTATTTCTTAGCTATTTTGTGATATTGTTTCTTTTTCATGCTAGAGCTCATGACTGGACAGTAAGCAAGCTATTGGGTGGACAGAATCATGCCCTGTCCAAACTTTATAGTTTCCTGATCCCCTAGCACAGCATTTTGCACATACTCTGGACTTGATAAATGTTTGTTAAATTATTTTGAATTGAATTGAATAAAAAATATTGTTGAATGGTTTGAAAGTCCTTTCTAGGTCTAATTTCCTGGGTAACTATTTTTGTTAAGATGCTATGTTTGCTATTTATTGAGCTACAAGAGAATACTATAGCCAGAAAAAAATAAAGGGATATTTAAAATTTATCTGAGGGAAGAGGACAGAAGAGGTAGGTAATTAAATTTAATTAGGTAAAGCCTTACTGGTAATTGGATTCTGGCTTGAACCCTTACACAACAGACAGCATTCGGGCTTGGCAAAAATCTGTTAATTGCCAATCAAAAACAAGCTCACATCATATCTTGAAGAAAAATGACAAATAAATTAAGCCTTGATAAGGGACTCCAGTCACAGAGAAGAAGCATGGGAAACACAAACTTTACCTCAATAGTATGGCATGAGAATTGGTCCAAGGAATCACCAACTGAAGCAACAGAAATTGAGAGTACATCTAGCAAATATGGAGGACAGGGCAATTTTGCAATGAAGCATAGTGATTTTGTTGTGCTTGTGCTTATGCTGGTGTTAATTAACAGTTACGAGGCAGGATATGCAACTTTTTCTTTCTAGCAGCAAAGAGAAAAAGGGATGGAAAAATACTTTTCTACTTTTTATATTTTGAGGATAAACATTTTCTTGGAAAGAAAAGAAGAAATTTAGGAGGGGAAACTAGAAAATTGATCCAAAGAAGCAGGAGAATCCTAGATGAAACCAAGAAGTTTCATGGAACAGAGAAAGTATGGAAGAAGGATCACAGAATATTGAAAACGATATTCTTCTTTTTTTAAAGAGTAGAGAAGAATATTTTCTTCAGGGAGGAAGTAATTTCTTTTGCTCTGTTTAGCCATTTTCAATCATGCCCGACTCTTTGTGACTCCTTTTGGGGTTTTCTTGGCAAAAATACTGGAATGATTTGCCATTTTCTTCTCCAGCTTTATGTATGAGAAAATTGAAGAAAGTTAAGTGACTTGCCCACAGCTAATAAGTGTCTGAAGTCAAATATGAACTCGGGTCTTCCTGATCCACACTCACTGCCAAAAGTTATCTACTAATGTTCAGAGGGAAAAAAAATGAATAATAGTAGTTGGTGATTGATTCCCTTGCTGAGAGATATGGATGGGGCATTATGACCACACAGAAAAAAGAAAGAGAGCAACTGCATTCTCAGGGTGTGTATCCAGGACTTTTCAAACACCACCAGGACATCATATTTTGTCAAAGATGAGTACTGCTCAACTTGTGTGATTTGTGTTCAGACAAACCATATAGTTTGAAGGAACCTGGAAAAGAATAACCAGTATTTAGCAAGTTCTGGACCCAAACTTAATGTTTTTAAAGTTAAAAAAAAATAGTCTCAAAAGAGAAAACTGGGTTTGGGAAATAACAGTGATCTAAGAAAATGGTATCCAAGTATTAGGGATTTGTATTTTCTGGACCACAACTTAAATTATAGGCTTTTGTCCAAGGATAGTTTAAATCTATCAAGGATTTGTAAAAATGTACGTACTCTGAGTCTTGTGAATATGATCAAGATGACTTTAAGTTGAAATTGGAAGGAAAGAAAGAAAACTGAACATATTTATCTTCCAAGTTGCTTATTACAGAGAGAAATAGATCCAAAATAAGAGGAAGAATAATAGTACAAAGCAATTGAAAGAAAACATATAGGAATAGAAAATAGTTATAAAAGCCATTATATGAGGAATGGTTAATCAGGGAAAAATAGAGACCCTAATATAAAAGAAAGCATATCACCAGTGCCAAAGGTACCACCAATACAAGGTAGGTTGGAAGTCATGTTTGGAAAATGGCTATGAAAGAACATACCTTATTTTTAAAAAGAACAGAATAATTATAACATATGTTTTCTTTTAAATCTTAATTATTAAGATTGATTTGCACTAATATGCAGGAACCAGAGAGGTTAAGCTTGGTGGAGAGGACTGGGGTTGGGGTTGGAATAAGGAAAGGTGAAGGATAAGAAGTATAATCATGGGAGTGTACTATAAGCAATGTGGAAAGTATAAGGAATAGGAAAGGAGTTTGGTAAACAAAAATCTGGCATGAAGACATGATATAGTACTGATGAGGGACTTTAATTACCTGGACATCTGGTAGGGTTCTTTCTCTGCCAAAAGTTGAGCAGCTGGTATGTTCTTGACTTGTTTCAGTGATATAATTTCATTCTTTAAAATATAGGGGACCCAACAAAGGAAGCCACTATTTTGTATTTGATTCTGACCAATGAGGAAGTACTGGTTGTGGTAGTATAAATGATGGAAACTTTTATTACAAAACTACATTCTCTTAGAGTTTGTGATAAGGAAGGAAGCAAAAACACACCCAGGGGTTTGGTAGAGTGCATTTCAGGGAGTTTAGAGAAAAAATAGATTGAATTACTATTATATAAAATTCTTTGGACAAAATTAGGAAACTAAGAAATAAATTATGAGAAAGAAAAGGAGCTATTCAAAAGGACCAATGTGTATAGTCAAAGAAAGTATTAAATAAAGTGTATTTTTGATATAAGTTGAATTTTTAATATTTCATGAAGATGCAATTTGCCAGAAATATTTCCAAAATATTTTGCTTCTGTAAAAATAATACCATGAGTACCAAAACTAGATAATGACATAGAATACTGAGGATAACACAAAAGTTTCTTCCAGTTATGGTAAGCAGAAAATTGAGAAGGGATAGAACTCTTTACTAGTGTGATATTAATTGAAAAAGGTCAAAAAGTGCCAAGACCATGCCACTTAAGGATTGGTTCAGGGGGGAAAAAAGGAGGAAATGATCTTCAGAGGAAGGGAAGAAAATCATTTGCATTAGAAAGTTGACAAATTTTTGTGGATGATTTCTTTTGTTTTTCCAAAAGAGAATCCATGTAAACTTAAAGTTAAGTTCTTTCTATGCAGAAGAAACTTAATGTCCTTTAGGAATAATAATGCAGATACATAGGTGTGGTCAAGTGAAATATCTGCTAATAAAGGTCAGGAGAATGGGGAATAAGGCTCTCTACTGAGGTGCACTGATGAATTGATAGCAATGAACAGTCTACTGTTTTCCAAGAGCATGTATCTAAGAGGTGCTAGAGGAGTCCCATTACTTGTCAAACCAAATAAATTTTTACATTTGCATGGATTCATAAGGGTAAAATGATACAGCCAAAAGAAATCCCAAGAACTGCTAGCGATGGCAAAGTCCCGGGGGAGAAACTGAAGACCTTGAGAAACAAAAGATGTTTTCCTAACTCCAGTCTATAGAAGCAAGGGTTTCAGAAAAGAATGGAGGATTTAGGAAATGAATATATGTTTAAAAAGGATAGTATTTTAAAATAAAATGTTGAATTTTTAACCAATAGTTTAATAATTAGAAATATCATCAGGTCCCAGCCCTGGATGAGAAATGGAATGTCCCTAATGAAGGTCTACAATAAGAGTAAACAATCTCTTTGCTGAAGTAGAAATTTAGGGGAATTTGGATGCAAGTATCTATTCAACTAAGTTTGTGATAGGGAAGGAGAATAAAATGCACTCTAGACTTTGGCAAAAATAGATTTATGTGTATTTAAGTATATATGTATGTATGCATTTATGACCCTTGGTTCATTTATTGTTTTATAAATATATGAATAATATGTATGCAGTATGTATATATATATATATATTAATAAAGTGATTGGTCATGTTGATTAAATTCAACTATAAGCACATTACTACCCTGAAGAAACTTTCCAATCAACGAAGTTAAATACTGGTGAAGAAAGAGTAAATCTTGCAATAAGTAACACAGCAGGATAAGAGAGCTTCCATGCATTAAATACAATTTACTACAGCAAAGCAAATGGAGCTATTACAACTTATTATATAATGGATGAAGATTCACATATCTATTTATACATAAATGTCTAATGTTTTGAAAATCTAATGCAAAGAACTTTAAACTGAAAAGATGGGGCATGGGGTAGATATTCTGAGTGTATATGTGTATTCCTATCAAACCTGATATCATGAATTTGTAAAGAATGATAGGAACAGACATAGAAATTCACAGGAGACAAAATCTAGGAAGGAGTCATTAATAAAACCTAAAGCTTTGAATATCTATATACAAATGAAGAAAGAATCTCTAACAAGAAAAGTGAATATATATATATATATATATATATATATATATAAAACAAAGAGGGAAATTTGGTCCTATGATCATAACTAAAAATTGGTAAGATGAGAACTATGACTATACATCTTGTCTCCTCAGGTTTTATTTATATTTGAGTACTTATCCTCACTTTTCTTCCTTTGCCATATCAATGTTATATTAAACTCAGATCAACTGCATATTGTCTTCTCTGCAAACTTTTGTGTCTTATCATGTGATACTTATCATACCTTGAAAAATAACTAGTACAAGTTACCTCTGACACCCTCCTTTTTTCCTACTCATTTTCCACTGGAAAGCACCAGAGAAATCAGACAACCATACAAATTAACTTCTCTAATTTCACTTTGTCCTCCCCTGATAATCTTTTAATCTTTTTATTATTCAGAAATTTATATGCTAATGCATATTGTATATGCTAAATCCTCTCCTGTCGTTTCATGTGGCATCCTTCTACCTCCCTCTCAGACAAGGGCATTACTTCCTATTTCAATTTAGTTCAATCAAATTAACATTTATTACTTAATAGTGTATATATTGTATTATACCAGACACTATGCTAGATTCCTTTCCCTCAAGGAGCTTACAATCTAGTGGAATGAAGGATAACAATATACAAAGGGAAATTGAAAAGCAGAGGGTGGATACAAGTCTGGAGTTAAGTAGGACAATCACTCTTTAAATGGAAGATTTAGGATTCATTCATTTATTTGTTTGTTTGTTCTTTTGCTCTGTTCTCCAGGGTTCCAATCAGAAGGGCAGAGGCTATTAAGGGTGAGTACTTTATGAAGAAAATAGAGAACATCCATTATAAATTCCCTGTTCTCTTCTATGCCACAGAACCTTCTGACAACATTCCTCATTCTGTCTTTCTTAGCTGTAGCTTGTGACAAAGAGGTGACCCTTCTTGCTAAAGTCAACTGTTCTACTTATGGACTTGATCCTACTCTCTCCAATCTCTTGCAAGTTTTTTTCTCTTCAACTCTTCATTTCATCTTCCTCTGTAAAAGCACTAGCATTCTCTACCACAACTCCCAAAATCATCTCCCTAAATCACAAGTATTATCATGCTACTCCCCTGATCCAGGTGGTTTCCTATTCCTTCTGAGAGCTAATATAAATTCTTCTTGCTCACTTTACAATTAGGCATTAGCACACTTTTTTGAGATTATTTTTAACCCCTTCTAGAAAGTCTGAGTCAAAATGGTCCAGTTGCTACATTCCTTTGGATAGTACGCTATTGCCAACAATGGAATCTCTTAGAATTATTGATGTCCTTGTAAACCATACCTCCTCTAGCTGAATAACAAAATGACAAACCACTCCAGAATCTTTGTCAAGAAAACTCCAAATGGAAGAGTCAGATATGGTTAAAATGACTGAAAAATGTCTCTAGTAGGAAAAAAAAAGTTTTTGGACATAAGAGAATTTATTTGTATTCCAAGAAACTAGCTTAGTATATTGTGGACAAGTGGTGCTTATTAGATTTTTTTAAGATTATATTGGATTGGATTGTGTACTAAGATACAGGTTGGATCTTGATTTATCAATTTTTCCTCTCATTGTTTTAAGCAATCACCAAACCTAAGAGAAAATTTCTTCCTATGAAGAAGGTGAAAAGCAAAGTAGAATCCCCAAAATATTAGACACCTGAGGCAAGGAAGAAAAAAGAAATGAAGTTTCTCAGGGTTACCAAAATCCAAGAACTTTGTTGGAAATTTGGAATTGATGGGGAAGCTTTAAGCTAAGAAAGTCAGTAAGGAATCAGGGTACTAATACCACCAAACATAACAGCAAAAAATATTGTTTAAACATAATATTTTTCCTCAAAACTCACTTTTATAGAAATGCATTCCCTGACCCTGTTCTGACATGCACTTCCCTCCTACTTTCTTCTATCAGTGGCTTTATGAGGACTGATATGTTATAGAAGAATCAAAAGTGGTATGAGATTGTAGTCCCAGACCTCATATGGTTACTCTGTTTGAGGAGACAAGACTAACATTAAGAAAAATATTTTCAGCATTGTATAGCAGAGATGTCAAACACACCTCCCACCCACAACCCACCCCAGTTGCCTGAACCAAATTAAAATGTAATTGGAGACTATATAACAAGATGAATAAAATTACAATAGAATATAGATAATGTTAATGTGTGTTTTTTTTTTTTAATTCAGCATGCAAGCCACAGGAATTTTCATGTGTGGTTTAATGGTTCCCATTTCTATTTGATTTGGATACCATTGCTGTACAGGACTAAGTGCTCAGTTGTGAAGTATTATGATTTATAAGTGGCATAATAAAAGCTCAAAATGATAAAGAACCTTTCAAGTAACTTTGCTCATAATAATCCTGTCAGGTAGGTAGTCCAATTATTGTAATCTATATTTTATAGGGGAGAAAAACAGAGGTTCAGAGGATTAGGTGATTTTTCTCACAGTCCTAAAGCTAGTAAATATCAGAAGAGAGACCTTAACCTCATGCTATCTCTATAGGAGTTCAAAGAAAAAAGAAATTCATGTTGGTTGGTACAGTTAGAGAAAACTTTATTGAGGATTTGGGACTTATGTTGGGCCTTGGAAAAAGGAAAAGAAAGACTATTTCCGACCAGGAGAAACTGCATCACTGAAGACATGGAGGAGGAAATAAAGATAATATATTGTAAGTACAGATTAAAAAACTTAGCTTGAATGGAGAAAACTACATTTTTCAGGAACTTGAAACTTATTGGCTTCCAACTTACTGTTATCACTGAATCATAGATTTAGAGCTAGAGGGGATTTAGAGGCCATCTTATTCAAGATGAGAAAAGTATAACAGGTTAAAAAACTATTTATGGGCATATAATAAATATTAACAGTAGAATATAAACCTAAATCTCTGACTTCTTGGTTAGAATTTTAATGTCCGCCATGTTGCTTCACCAAGTAGACTTAATTGTGCCATCTTTTGGGATTGTTGTAGACTAGATTTAACATAACAATGAAGTACAATTTTTATATTTTAAAGGTCTAAAATTTTTTTAATCTCTTCAACATGATTATTAAATTTCTAGTCAGTTGTACATTAGACATAGCTTATGAAAACTCCTTCCAATTCTAAAGTTCAATTTTTTTATGATCTTTGGACATTAGGTATAGATAGGTAAAGTGTAATTGGATTATAGGGAGATTGCAATGGTGGGGTGTGATTGGATTATGGGGGGAATATGAAAGCTAGGAAGGTTTCAGATTTTATTTTGGAGGACATAGGAAGCACTAAAAATATAGAGAGGATAGTGACATCAAAGCAATATTTAGAAATATCAATCAAGTAATAGCATGTGAGTAAATTGAGGGAAGAGAGACTATTGTCAGAGGAAGCAAATAAAAGTCTGTTTTAGTAATTCAGTCAGAAGGTAATGAAGGTTTAGACTAGTGGGACTAAAAAGGAAAGGATAGATATGACAGACATTTCAAATGAGGAACCCATAGGATTTAGTAACTGATTGAATATAAGAAATGAACAAGAGAGATGAGCCAGAAATGACCCAAAGGATTTGAGCCTAGGGACCTGGGAGAATGATGGTGCCTTTGACAGAATCTGAGATGTCATAAAGGGAAGGAAGCTGGTTTGTCTGCAAATATGATGAATTCAGTATTCAGTTTAATTCAAGCAGCATTTATTTGGGCTGATGACATGTTTGGACATTCTGAGCAAAATGATTACAAGATACTCAAGTGAAAAAATCCACAAGGCAGTTGGAGACTGGTGCTCAGCTGAAAGGTCAAGACTACAGATGAATATTTGGGAGTCATCAGCGTCATGGTTTAATGAATGAGAAGGATGAACTCTCTGAGGTACAACCATAGACATAAACCAAAGAACTGAAAATAATATGAGGAAAAACTTTCTTATAATATTAATAAACAATACATAATCCCTATTCCTACACAATTTCTGAATTGTGTTCACCTTCTGTTTTGTACCATGAACTTCAAATCTATTCAATTACTCTTTTATTTAACTCTCCACTGTCTTCAAACTGGTCAATTTTCCTGTTCTTTCTGCATAATAGAGCATCCCCCATCCTCATGTCTTTGCCAGACTCCTATACCTGCTATACTTTTTCTCCTCATCCACACTTCTTGAAATATATTGTTCTTGCCCAGTCTCCTGAGTCTTGTCTGACTCTTCATGAACCCATTTAGGGTTTCCTTGGCAAAAATACCAAAGTTATTTGTTATCTCCTTCTCCAACTCATTTCACAGATGAGGAAACTGAGGTAAACAAGGTTAAGTGACTTACTCAGGGTCATATAACTACTGAATATCTGAAGTTGGATTTGAACACAGGAAGATGAGCCTTTCTGACTTCAGACCCACAGTGTTCTATCCACTGAGGCTCCTTTCAAAGACTAGCTCAGATGCTACCTTATCCATTAGTACTCTCCTTGGTTCTAAGTTCTCTCTATCTTTTGGAATTGTTATATACCTTACATGCCCCCATCTGTATACAAGTCACAGCCTCCTCCCAATTGAAGACAATATACATCCCTTAAGGATAGGGATCACTGAGTCTTTGTTTACAAAAGATCCCTCAGAAGAAAATGTAATCTTATACCTGGACTCCTGGATTTAGAAAGAGAAAAGAAGATAAAGAAAGCCAAAAATGGGGGGGGAAGGTAGACAAAAGGCAAAAACTAGAATATGGAGCACCAAAGGTCAATGCTGTTGTATCATCATACTTTCTGTGCCTAACTTACAATGTTTCACAAATTTCTCATCTATATCATGCCCAGATGGTTTGTGATATTGGGTCATAGTATCACAGTGACTAGATAACATTTGTTACTTTCTCCACTGACTTCTTCATTAAATTTGATCTCCTTAACATATAATACTTCTCCTTCACCTTTTTATGTTTTCTCCTTTTGAATAAGAGTGAAAGACTTGGAGTTAGCATGATCTGAGTTCAAATACTTTTTCAGGCACTTAACCAGCTATATGACTATGAACAAGTCACTTCTCCATAGTTCAATTTCCTCATAGGTAAAATTGGGATAATGTTGGCACTTGTTTCACCAGGTTGCTGTGGGGCTCAAATGAGCTAATATAGATTAAGGACTTTGCAAAACCTAAAGTTCAATATAAATTTTGTTGTTGTTCAGTCATTTGTCTGTCATGTACAGTTCTTCATGATCCCATTTGGGTTTTCTTGGAAAAGATACTGCAGTGGTTCACCATTTCCTTCTCCAGCTCATTTTACATATGAGGAGACTGAGCACACAGTGATAAGTGATTTCCCCAGGTTCATGTAGCTAGTAAAGCTAGTAAATCTAGATTTGAATTCAGGTCTTCTTGACTCTAGGTCAGCATTCTGTTCATTAAAGCATCAGCAGCAGCAGTATGTAATAGTAGTAGTAGTAGTAGTAGTAGTAGTAGTAGTAGTAGTAGTAGTAGTAGTAGCAGCAGTAGTAGTAGTAATAGTAGTAATAGTTGTAGTTGTAGTAAGTAGTAGTAGTAGTAGTAGAAGTTAGTAAAAAGTAGTAGTAGGAGGAGGAGGAGGAGGAGTTAGTATAGTAGGAGTTAGGAATAGGAGTAGTAGTTAGGAGGAGGAGGAGGAGGAGGAGGAGTATTAAATACTTTTGTTCCTAAGGTTGTGACCAACCAGACTCACAGAAAAAGTCATTAGCCAATGTCATCTTTCTATCCACTGATCATGTGGCATTTGGAAGTCCTAGGATTAAGGACATGCCTCTGACAAATAATAACCATTTGACCCCAATTCTCTTATACTTTAAGTACTCTAGAAAACTTTCTAAAATAATAGTTTATAGAATTCTTGCTGATTTGTTTTGGTAGATGGATCCTTAGTACCAGTGAAATCAGAGGTCAATGTTGAAAGACCGAAGGTCCACATCTATAGCTTAATTGTGGTTATGATACTCCAATAACTAAAAATGGATCAGTTCAGATCAGTTCAGTTCAATTCAGTGATGAAAAACTTTGATAAGTTTCCAATAGATATGATGCAATTTTTGAGATGTTGGAAATAAAGAATAAAAAGGAAATACTCTCTTTTTGAGGCAGAAGATAGTAATCATTCTCTCTACCTACATCCCTAATTGTCTTTCCCTCAGCTACTCATCTTCAAATCTTTCAGGTGATACTCTCATAGCAAGGATCTTAAGGCCCTTCATCATCATGGTTACCCTTCTTTGGCCAATTACTTTCTTAAAATGTAGTGGCTCCAAATGAATTTAAACCTTCTACTGTACTCTAACCAGGACAGAGTCCATTAGCACTATCATTGTTCTACTCTTGGACACCAAGCCTCCTTTAATGCAACCTAAGATTTTTTTTTTTTTTAGCTGGGACAACATAGGTTGATTCATATTCATCTTTAAAGCCTACATGATGATTGTTATCTAGCCATGCCACTCTCACCTCAGATTTGTGAAGTTGATTTTTTTGAACCCCAGAGTAAGACTTTATATTTATCACTATAAAATTCCATTTTTATTCAGCTGGGCTCAATATTCCAGTTTGTCAAGATCTCCTTGGAATCCCAACTGTCATATAGTGCATTAACTACTCATTCCATCCCTGTGTCATCAGCAAATTGGATAAACAGACCATCTATGCTTGTTTGGTTTATTTATTGCATATATTTTGTGACTTGTACTTTTGTATTGTATGCCCAAGTCATAAATTTTATTGCTAGGGCTTTTTTCCTTGTATAACATATCCAGTATATTAATGTTCCTTCCTTTTGTTATTCTTCTTCCTTTCTTGTGCTTGTTACTTTTTATATTCTATATCTTTGCATATACATTTGCTCCCATAATTAATTTTAAAGTTTAAAACAATCCTCAGTAGATTTTCAGGTAAATAGGTAGATAGAAAGGGAAAGAGTGAAACAGCCAGAGAGACACACAAAGATATTGAGAGAGAAGATGGATGGATAGATAGATGAATGGTTGTTTGGATGGATGAATCAATAAAAGATATAGATATAGATATAGATATAGATGATATAGATATAGATATGCATATATATGTACATATCTCTATATGCAGATATGTGTATATGAAAGAAGTATATCAGTCCTTATTAGGTTTACTTTGTCTCTGTCTGAGAGCACCCCATATTCTCTATCATGTCAACACAAAACTCAGGTAGACAAACTCTACATATCATCTCCTCTTCCTCTAATAATTATCATGTGACCTCCTTCCTAATAAAACTGTGGATCCACATCTTCATTCTTGTCAGTCCAATAAGCTTTTCTCTCCTTAGAAAAAATCTCCAAAGTGTGAGTGTTCTCCTAGCTCAGTTCTGGGTCTCTTTCCCCTTTCTTCTAATTCTCTCTCTCTTCATATCATTTGCTTTGATAGATTAGATTATTGTTTTTGTTCTGTCATTTTTCAGTTGTGTCCAATTATTTGTGATCCTATTTGGTACTTTCTCAGCAAAGATGCTTGACTATTATCCCTATATCATTAACTCCTAAATCTATAAATAAGACATTAATTTTTCTCTGCAATTTTGTTATTGAATCACTAACTACTTGTTTTCCTTATCTATTTGGATATCCCATTAGTAACTCAAACTCAATATATAGTCTCTTAAACAAAACTTAAGTTTCTCCCTATACCTAACCATCCTCCAAAATTCTCTTTTTCTCTTACCTATCATTCAAGTTATAATGCTTGTGGCCTATTCCTTTCTTTTAACCTGAAATAGTCATTTATTAATAGACTTACTGATTCTAATTCCTTAGTACCACTCAGATATCTTACTTCTCTAATCACTTAACTAGCATCCTGAGGCCCTTATCACCAATCATATTTTCTGCTTTAATATTCCCAAGTATGCTTCCTTGCTTTCATTTTCTCCATTCTCCAGGCCATCCCCCCCAAAAACAATTGAAGTCAGATCTGACTGCATCACTGTTGCTCAAAACCCATTAATGGTTTGCTATTGCTTCTAGCCTGTCATTTGAGGCTTTCTATAATCTTGACCCAACCAACCTTTCTGGATTTACTTCATATATTCCAGATAGGCTGTGATTCTTGATTGAATTCTATTCTATTCTATCTCCCACCTCCAAGCCATCTCATAAACCATTCAACCATGCCTAGAATGTACTCTGTCTCTCAGAATCTTCTTATTCTTTTTCTTCTTCTTTTCAAAGCAATTATTCCATACTTCAAAGAAATATTTCATTTTACCTGATGACCTGGCAAATAGAAAAGAATTCCTCAAGCCATTTCTCCTTTTCCTCTAGGAGAAAGACCAACAAGTACTGTGTACAACCATAAATGTTGTTTTGGCACGGGCAGCAACACAAATTTGCTGTAATCCACAGCAAATTTCCCCTTGTGCTCTGAACTTACTAGAAGTGAAGTCTTTAGTCATTTTGTGTTCTTGTTTATTTCTTTCATGATTAACTCTCCCAGAAACTATTATGGCAAACTTCCACTATTTTTGATGCATTAGGAACTCAGTCAATGAGATATCTCAAGAAAAGTAAAACTAATCTACCATAGGTTTTCTGATTTCTTGACAAGAATATACTAATTGTTCAACTAGTTGGAAATTAATAGATTCCTTAAAAAACTGAAACAAAAAAATGCTACATTTTTCTGTTCTCTATGGGAAGTCCTCAAATAATATTCCAAGTAAAGTTCTTTCCTCATTAGCCTAAATCTAAGACTTTGAGGTACCACCTTGTATTGAGTGGGTAAGATTCTTTTATTTTTTTAAGATTTTTCTTTCTGTCTTTTCATGAATTTTACCAAGAGAATTTCCTCTGAACACTTTAATATTTTGTGGGTATATGATGAGCATGATGCTCATCAACATGACCATCTCCTACTTTCAGTCATAAATATCCTTGGACAAATATTGTATTTCACTTTTAAGATGGAAGTCATTTTTGGTAACATAATACAATGTATCTTCACCAATCTCTCTTTGTACTGAACTTTAGATTACTTGTAATTTTGATTCTTTCAAGATTCTTGTCTTCCATAATTTGTAGTTTTATAGCATCACCAGGCAGCTATTGATGTTAAAGAGATGGGCTTTTGCAGAAGCAGGCAGTTTGGAATCAGTCTAAGTGCTATACAATTTTCCAAATGATACACAGTATCATTGCCTTCTATTATATTCTGGTCTCAGCATACTGTCCATCTGTAGCACCTGTTCAAGATACTTGCATATGAATATGTGATATATATATATATATATGTGTGTGTGTGTGTGTGTGTGTGTGTGTGTGTGAGTGCATCATATATGTGCATCATATACCTTTTGTCTGTCTATGTATTCACATATGTGCAGGTGTAAGTATGTATATAATGTGTTTGTATATATATATGCATTAATAAAAACAAACATACAGATAGTGTGAATGTCTTGCTGCATGTTATAATTTCCATAATATGCACTCATAATGTACTATGATTTTCCAATATAATTCTCAGAATAATGCACTTAGATTTAGGAATGGGAGTATTCTTTAAAGTTATCTAATTCAGTCTCTTCATTTTACACATGGGGAAACAGAGGCTCAATGAGATTGAGTCTTATTCAAGGTTTTTCAGATAGTGAAAGAATCTGGTCATGACTGAATTTTCTGTGACTTTTAATCCAATCTACTTACTCATGTCACACCACAGAGTTTTCAATAATTATAGATCAATCTCTTTCACAGTACTATAGATGTCATTTTGTACTTCTGTTTCATATTTCTGAACTTGGTGTTGTCTATTTGTTGGAACATTTGAAGACCCTCACCATATATGAGTGAGTTAGCATACTACACTCAAATACAGATAGAGAACAAAACAAGCAGTCAAGGAAGATATGGTTTCAAATACTGGGTCTCATACTTACCAGCTGTGTCCCTAAACAATTCGCTTAAGTACTTTGGTCCTCAGTTTCCTTGCCTATAAAATGGAAATAATACCCATGCCTGCTTCACAGTATTGTGAAGATCATGTGATGTAATAAACCTCCAAGTAATATATAAATACTAACAATTAAAATTGCCATGATAAAATTTGATTACATTGATTTCAGCCTAGCATTCTATCCTGTCAAAATTGTTTCTGTCATATTGTTTATGTCTCTTAGATTTATTTTATCTGCAAAAATCATCCTTTCTACATCCCAACCCCAGAAAAAATCCATTCTACAGATCTCTGCTTTATAAAAATCACTTTGTCAATTCTGTTGATAATGGATTCAAGATGAGGCAGGGAAAATAATCTGGAGACTCTTTTTATAGTCCAAACAAGAACTCCAGAAGTAGGGTTGTGACTGCTTGAGTAGAATGAAGGGATAAATGCAAAAAAAGTGTTGTTGAAGTTGAAAGGACAATGTGTGGCAATTAATTGGTTATGCGAGGTGAGGAAGTATAAGGGGTCAAAACACACACACACACACACACACACACACACACACACACACACACACACAGGCTGCTTACCTGGGGATTTGCAAGCATGATGGTGATTTCTGTAATAAGAGAAAACCTTAAAAGAGGGGCAATTTGGGAGAGGAGTGAAGAAAATGTATTCCTTTTTTAGACATCTTAAGATTAAAATGAGTGTGAAACATACATTGGAAAATTTTCAATTAGTAGGTGATGTAGAATTAGCACTTGCAAGAAAGATTTGAGCAGAAAGTATAGTCCTGAGAATGATCTTTATATAAATAATAATTCAAGTCATGAGAGTTGATGAGTAAAACTATAGAAAAATAAGAGAAAAGAATCTAGGACAGAGACTTGGGGGTACATTCAGATTCTGGTGGAATAATATAAATGAGAAGAAAGCAAAACAGATTAAAGCATAATTATATAGATAAGAGAAACAAGAAAGCAATGTAACAAAAATCCAGAGCGAAGAGTATCCAGTAACAGAGCATGGTCCACAATGGCAAATACTTCTAAAAGATTATAAAGAAGTAAGATTGAAAAAAGGCCACTGGATTTGAAAATTAGGAGATCACTGGTGTGTAGGTTATGTGACTAGCAAGACAGTGGACTAAATTTTTACTTCAATTTTTCAGTCTCTAAAACCTTCCCAAAAATTAGAATTGTACTCTAAGTAAATGTAGTTTAAAAAGAGAAATATATATATATATATATATATATATATATATATATATATATGTATATATATATATGTATGTATATATATGTATATATATATATGTATGTATATATACATATATATGTCACTATGTTAATTAATAGAATCCACATAGTGACCCCAGAAAGTCAAAACAAAACAAAAATTTGTGCTGAAAACTTTAAAATAAATATAGATTATACATAATAATCCCAGTGATGAACAATAAATTATTCAAATAACCAGGATAAAGATGTTTAAATAATAATGAATGGGAATTTTAAGAACATAAGACTTATCCATACTCACTGGAAACCACAGGAAGTACTGGAATCATGTGTTCCAAAGAGTAAAAGAGTCAGTGCTATGATTGAGTGTAATATACCCTGCAAATTTGAGCCTAACCATTACTTTTTTTAAAAAAAGAATATTTAATTTAAAAAAGAGCTTACAGTCCCCAGAAAGAAAACCAAACCTAAAGGAATTATTTCTTTTTAAAAATTCAGGACAACAGAAATACAAGAAAGCTATAATAAATCCAGCAATCAAAGATATAACAAAATGACAGAAGGAAAATTATGAAGAGACAAACCTGAAACATTGCAGATTAAGTACCATAACACTCAATCTACAAGTGAATTAATGTATTATTTTGTTTTTTTGGGGGGAGGCAGCTAAACTAAAGGAAAGACAAGAGGAAGAAGAAAGAGTGGAATATATGGTATTTCTTAATCAAATCAAAAGTTAAAAATTAAAGTGAAGTAATTTTTCATAGTCCCTCAGGAGGGAGAGAGCCTAGAGGAGAATGGGTGAGGCAACAATACAAGGGAATAAAACAAGAAAAGAGGTGAAAATTTTTTTTCAGTATTGAGAAGGGATACCAGTGGTGATTACTCCCATAGGAAAGAGAGATAGTCTGTTAAGGGAAATTAGACCTTACAATAAGTTTAATATTCAGGAATTTTGTATTTAGAGAAACTACTCATTCTGCCTAAGGAAAAAAGAAATCAGTTCCTGGCAAATGATAACCAGAAGAATGAAGGGACATGGACTGAGGGAAAATATTGCTTGACAAATAAGGGAAAGTGATTATGGGAAAGACAAAGGTTAATAATGAACTCTATAATCAAAGACATAGGAATCTTCCTACAGTGGGGGCAATATCATTCCTATCATCTGCAGTAACTGGTGTTTCAGAAAAGGGAGACTGTAGAGGGAGGGGCAGGAGCTACAAGACAATAACAATAGAAACAATTTAAAAGATAGAAGCCAAAATATGCACTATAAGCACATTTATAGAACATATCTTTGCAGAGACTGGAGATCCAAACAAGTTGTACATTGTACATATTTTTCATTATTTATTGAAAAATCATTTTCTATTCTGTTCCTAAAAATTATTTGTCATATGAGATGATGACTTTCTAGGAAGAGAAAGGAAAAAAGAATTGGGGGGAAATGGGATGATATTTTTAAAAATAAAACCTTATTTTAAAAAGGAAATATCAATTAGAGGAGTAAAAGGATTGCCTTGTTCAAATAATAAGGGCCCAGTTCAGATTAAATAACATAAATGTATAGTAGAACCATTCCAGCACAGTTCCAGGATTTCCCCAGATGTGTGGAATAATAACAGAGGAGATGAATGATATAGGAATAATCTAGGACTGGGATTTGGCAAAATATAAGTGGTGATATGACAAAAGAAAAAAGATATGAAGATACACCATAGTATCAACTAAAAGGTTGAGAAAGATAAGGAAGAAAGGTAAGTATGATACTTATTCATGTAACAAGTATGATAGCTTGGGAGAACACTGGGCCATAGAAGTATTTTACCTCAAAGGATGGATAAAGACTAGGTTTGGCAAGAGTAAGGAATAGATGGGAAATGACAAGAGACTATGAGCGAAATAAAGAAATTTCAGAGTTTTTGAAAGTGGAAATAGAAGAATCTTCAGTGATGTCAAAATCAAGGTTTCCAGTCCCTGTTCCATGGTGAGATGGAATTTAGGAATAGATCATGAAAGTTAAATACAATGAGGAAATTAAAGTTTATGTTGCTTGAGGGAACATGGACATGTTCACTGAACTTCTCTATTATGAGAACAGTAGTTGTGGAGAAATGTTTGACTGTAAATCAATTACTGAACTCCTTAAGAAAGGAGTTAGGTGGCAATGATAAACCTGAGTTCAAATCTAGCCTCAGAGATACTTATTAATGGTGTGATCTTAAGCAAGTCACTTAATCTTTTTCTTCCTGCAAGAATAAAATGGTGAGCATAAATAGCACCTACATCACAGGACTGTTTTGAGTAAAATATGAGATAATATTTTTAAAGTGCTTAGCATAGTACCTGAAACATAATATGTGTTTTAAATATTAATTATTATTTTTGCTATTAGAATGGCAAAGTTAGAAGGAAAGGTTTTACAAATATCTTTATAGGCATGTGTGTACAGCAACATTTTCTATAGCAGGAAAGATTTGGAAGGAAATTTGGTGTACATCAATTAGAGAATGGCCTGGATAAATTGTAGTATATAGGTATAATGGATATCATTATATCACAAAAGAAAATGGATATGAAGAATCCAGAGAAAGCTGGAAAAATTTTTATGAACTGCTATAAAGAAAGCAGAAAAAGAAAAATTTATTTAGTAACCATAATAATGATGAAAAAAGTAGTATAGAAAAAATTTCAAAATTCTGAAAAAATGCATTCAATCAAAAAATATTTTCAAGAGCTGAATTTGCCAGGCACCATACTAAATATGGAGGATACCTAGAAAGGTAAAAGATAATTCCTCTTAATCAAGGAGCTTAAAACCCAATGAGGTGACCAATTGTGACAAGAGTATTAAGGATGCCTACCATTTCTCATGGGTGGAGTTACAGGTTAGGGGGAGAATACATTGTCAGATATAGCCCAATGTGTTGATTTCTTTTGATTATTTATACTTCTTTGCTACAGAGGAGAATTTTATTGGTGGGAGTAAATCTAAAGTATCAGAGATACAATCTAAATTGGTGGGAACAAATCTAAAGTGTCAGGAGATACAAAATAAAGAGCATCTATAAAACATTTTAAAAAGAAATTTTAAAAAGAAAAATACCATGTCTATGGGTATGCTTCTGGGATCTACCTATACCTTGCTATATAGAAAGCCAAAACCCACAGGCTTGACACAATACCCACTCATAATTAAACAGCAGTTATTGAATAGAATTCTTCACCTAGTTGAAAGTTCAACTAACAGTATTATCAAGATTATTTTTTACTTCATTCATCAATGTTTCAAATTTAATTTCCGTAAACATCTCCATTTGCTATGGCAAATCTGGACAGTATACAAAAAAAGCAGAGACATCATTTTGCCAACAGAGATCCATATAGTCAAAGCTATGCTTTTTACTGTTGGAAATATATAAGTGGATTATAAGGAAAGCTGAATGCCACAGAATTGACCCTTTCAATTCAAGTTTATGCAGAAGACTTTTGAAAGTCCCTTGGAAGCAAGAAAAATAAAATCAGTTAATACTTAAAACTATTCATTCTCTGAAAGAGCAAATACTGAAGCTGAAGCTTAAATACATTGACCACATTATGAGAAGATAGGGCTCATTGGGAAAGATCCTGATGTTGGCAAAGATTGAAGGCAAAAGGAAGAGGGGGCAGCAGAGGATGAGATGAACAAATAATGGCCCTGGAAATAATGTATATGAATGTAGACAGAGTTTGAGGAAATATTGGGGGAGGAAGGATCTGATATGCATTGATAAATAGGGTCACAGATAGTTGGACATGACTGAGTTATTGAACAACAAAACATCTCAACCTATAATGAACAAAACAAAACTCATTTTGTCCTCCAATCCTACCCCTATTCCAAAATTCCCCTGTTTCTATAGAGGGCAACAAAATCCTTCCAATCATTCAGGTACCATCCAAATGAGCCATTCTCAACTTCTTGCTCTCCCTTATCCTTCAAAGAGTGCTGGTCTCCAGAATCAGGAAGATTTGAGCTCTAATCTCATTCCCCAGATGTAAATATGAATATATATATAAAAGTATATATATATATATATATATATATATATATATGTGGGAATGTATATATATATGCACACATATATATGTGTATGTGTATACACATACATATATATGTATATAAGTATGTATATATATATATATATTTATATACAAAGAAAACGAGATAGAGAAAAAAGAGAGAGACATGAAATTTTCAGAGACAAATCACTTCTAATAATCTTAGTTTCCTCATCAGGAAAATGGAAATACTAAAACCTATACCCCATAGAGATATTTGTAGGGTTCAAATGAGATAAGATATATAAAAGGAAATTTTCAAACTTTAAAATTTTATAAGATATGTATATATACACAAATATGTTTTACATGTATATATCAGTTATTATTATTTGAAGGGAATGTGGAAGTTTTGCCTAATAAAAAGCTTTAGTAAGGACATTATAGGTGTCATTGAGTATTTAGTATTGCCATTGTTATTAGTCATTGAGTATTTAGACTGTCATATGAAAGAAAGACTTCATGTGACATTTAAAAGCAATGAATAGAATTTACAGAAGTTACAAAGAGGCAGATTTAAATTTTAATTGAGAAAAAACTCCATAAATATTAGAGTTGTTCAAAGGAGGAATGGATTGACTCAAGCAACACTAGTCTTCCTTCTTTGCAAGTCCTTAAGTAGAGGGTAGGTTAGATTGGAGGAATCATGTGCAGATACTCATTGCACTTGATCTCTGAGATTCATTCCTACTTTGAAATTCTTTAATTCTGGCAGGATACCTGATGTCACCAGCATTGCATGTATAAGCCATTTCTTAAGGTAGATGATGTATGACAGAATAAACCTCATCCATTTTATGATGGTTCTCATCACTGTCACTCACAGAAAATGACTTTTTCGTGACTTTACCTCTCAATTCTGAATACACACTTCATTTGGGGTCTGCAGCTCTGTCTTTGCTGACAACAACCTACATGAAGGTCATCATTACAATTTCCTTGACTGTTATTGATTGTATTATAATATGCCACTATTCAGAGACTACCCTTCTTGTGCCAAGCAACTTTATGCTAATTCTTCATCTCATCTTCTAGAAGAACCAATTGTCCTTCACGGCAATGTTAATGACATTAAGTTCAATGAGCATGACATTCATTCTCTTTCTCTCAACTGTATCATTAGTCAATACCAAGACTGAACAGTGTCTGTATTCTTTCCTTTATAGCTGCTAGTGACTTCAGTAGAGAAGGCTCAGATTAAATATGCTGAGTGTTTTTTTTTTCTTTTTTCTTTGGTCCTTCGAAGTCAGATCTTATTATCATTGAGAAGCAAGGAGAAAGATGCTTTGTCCATATTATGAATAAACAGATGCATTCTGCCCCGAAGGCTGCTATCATCAACAACTAATACATCATTTTCCTTTGTTATTTTTTATATCCTCTTCCAGTCTACTCCTGTACTCTAGGCCAGCATCTCCACTGCCTATTTACTTGTGTTCATGTTATGCTTCTTTGAAACTCTAGCTGTTTTCTAGTCTCTTTTTTTAGTAACAAAATGATGCTCACTCTACAAGACTCATCAGAACACTGAGTTGTCAATCACTGATCCTTTGTATCATTAAATTTTGTCTGGTCATGCCAGCCAAAAGGAATAGAATTCACTGGAAATAGAGCATTTCAGCTATATTATATTTCAAATTCTATTTACTGAATTATATTTATTCAGTGAATCAAATTCTCTCTACTTCCTATAATTGTCTCCTACAGAGGTATGTTACTCCCTTGGAAAGGCAACTTTGCTCTTTGCTAATTCATTTTATTATACAATTATTAAGTCCCTAATATTTGTCAAACATTCTACTTGACTTTGGGATACAAAGACAATAAATTAAAAGTCTTTACCTTTAAAGAATATATATTCTACTAGAAACATTGAGGTGGAGAGAAGAGTACAACACAAAAGTATATCACAGATGAGAAATAAATTAAAAATGCATAAATTTTCATATGGAATAAATTGTAGCCTCATTTGGAAATTCTTGTATAGAATTTGAGAGTTAGAAGAAACCATAGAGACCATTTTGTCCAACAGACTTACTTAAGAATTTCCTCTGCTTTACAAAATACTCAAATAAGTCTTTATCTAGCCTTTGCATAAAGATTTCTTATGAGTAAGAATCCGCTTCTTCCATTCCACTTTTGAACAGTTGTAAATTGTAGAAAAGTTTTTCTTACCTCATACATAAATATATTTCTCTACAACTTTGCTCTATTGTTTCTGTTTTTTCCCCTGGTACTAATCAAAACAAGTCTAATTTCCTATTCCATAAACCAACATTTTAATTTTTTAATGTTCTTATTCCTTTTTAGTTTCCTTAGTTTAACCTAAAAGGATTCCATTTCTTCAATTGACCTTTAATGATCATGAATTTTCACCATCCTGCTATCCCTTTTTTGATCACTCTCCATTGTTGTTCTTAAAGTTTTTACCTTTTAATTTTATATTAGAGACTTGATAGAGTAGAAAGTATAATGTATTTTTAATCAGAAGCTCTGATTTTTCACTAGATCTGCCAATTATTTTGTTATATTGAGTAATATCACAGGTATATCAAAGTAATATCTAGGTGTCAGTAAAATGGAGGAGTTGAGTTTGTACATCTCTTAGCTCTCTTCTAGCTATAAATCCTAGATTTTAGTACTTCTCAAGTCTTATAGCCCAGAGAATACACTCATTCTAATATTTGTTTCCTTTACTAACTGCACCTATCAAGAGGGAGGGAGGAGAAGAAGTTAACCACCATATCTTTTTTCATGTTCTCTTTTCAACCAACTTCTACTTGTTTTACTCTCTCATCCCCTCTAAGTAAGTTTAAAAGACTGACAAGAGATGAATGTGCCTTCCTGTCCTCTTCCTTTTCTTAGAGGGGAAGAAATGTAAATCAACTAGGAAGACATTGGTATGAAATTAACATGTAGGACAGGATGGATGATAGTGCTGACTTAGAAAATACTGTGTGTTATAGTTGCCAGGGTCAAGGTGAGGGGTTGAGGAGTGGGTATGAGGCAAAGAGAATCACTGAACTTAACATCAGCAAACTTGGCTTCAAAACCCGAGGTTTATAATCCTCAGACAAGTTATTAAACCTTGACGAGGCTCAGTTTCCTACTTTGATTTGGAATAGGTGACCTGCTTGATTACTCCACTAGAAAGAAAAAGAATAACACCTAAGATATTATCTGTTCCTTTCTCTCCCCCCCACCAACCCCAACCCCATCAACTTTAACAATTAACCCCATGGTACTCAGTAAGTCAAGGCAATGTCACCCTGGGTATGTGCTCTGTTCTGAAAATATTTAAAATCTTAAATCAAAAGTCCAAGAATGAGAAGGGTTTGCTGTATTACATTTTTGTACATTACTCTAAATGATATCTTCCTCGCTTGCAAAAGTTGTGGTACCTCCCTAAGCAGCTAATTTATTATAGAAGTCCTTCCTAGAATAGAGCCCATTAAACATAATGGAATCCTAATGGAACTAACAACACCAGCAAAAGTGTAGTCGTGGGAAAAAATAATTAAATGCACAGGAAATTTGTAAAATGAAAAAGCACATATGAACTTCCATTCAAGGTGGCAGACTTGGAGGAATGGTTTTATCCACTTTAAAATATGCATAATTCTTAGTCTGAACAGCCTACCCCATGAGATGGAAAGAACATTGCCATGGGAGTCAGGAGATCTAGACCTCATTTTGTTTCTAACTATAAATGACCTCAAGTAAGTTACTTTCTACCTTTCTACCTGGCTTCCAGTTTTGTCATATGTAAAATGAAGGAAGGTAAAATCCTGTAAGATCTTTTCCAGATTTCCTAGTCTACAAACCCTGATTGTTGAAACTTCCAGTGAACCTGCTATTGGTTCACTTTTCCCTCAAAGCTTCAAATGATAGACAAATTATTGACTTTTCTAGCCATTCACCATGTATCTTTCAAAGATAGTACTAAGAAGTGAATGTTAAATCAAGTAAATAGAAACAAAGAGAATGGGCCAACGCTCCCCCCACACACACCTTGCAAATCATATGCCATCTGGTAGTGGATCTGATGTTGCTTCCCAACTTTTTGTGGAAATTTGTCAAATGGAAATGACACCCCTCCCAAATCAATCCAACCTTTTGGGATATTTAATAGCCCAGCAAAACCATTCCTCTTCGGCTGAGAATGATTCATTTATAGCTTCCTTTTGAAAGGGACATTTGGACTAAAATCTTTGGCTGAATAATCACCATAAACATTGGCTGTGTTTATGACACATGCATAACCATTTGCAAGCCCTTCAACCATTTATTTAACTTGGAAGAAAAAAACACCTTCTACCTCAATATCCTCTTGTCCTGTGCATGTAACTCCCATTAAAGTCATTGAAAATTTCATGGAAAAGAGAATAAGACCTATTTTGCACTGTTGCTAAAGGCTCATTTTATCAAAGTAGGTGATTTTCTTGTTTTAAAATAAATTAGGTTTCAGCTCTGGAAAGTAAATATTAACTCTAAATTGTCTGGATGGTATCATCATCATCATCATCATCATCATCATCATTATTACTATTACTGTTATTTTGGCTATCCAGAGTTTCCTACTTCTGTGACATGGTAGAAACTGAGGAGAGACTCTAGTGTTTAAGTCCTCCATCCCACCCCCATTGTAATTAGTTATAATCAAAACCTACATGTCACTCAGGTTCAAAAAGGGCTGGTCCTGTGCAAATTGCCAGCAGTTATTTTCACACAATATGAGTGGGTGTGTTAGCCAGAAATATATGTGCAATCATTTCTCTGGCATTCAAAGCATCATGGAACCCAATTAAAATAAAAATGTTTTCAATGCCAATGCTTTCAATTACCAAAGTCCAACACCCTTGCTTATATATTAATGAATTTTGTTATAATTGTTTCAATATCTCCTTGTCAACTCTGTAGTTCAAGAACATTTTAAATGTCATTTAAATCTCTGTCTAGAGAGTTTGAATGATCTCTTATTCTACATTCTCTTTGGTTAAATTTTCCATTATGTAGCTAAGGTCAGCCAACTGGATTTTTTAAAAAATATGTTTAAAGTAGGTCACAACTTTCTGATTCTTCCTGTTGCTAAGGTTTTAATTCACATATTGGTATATTGTTCACAGAGTAGGCCATTTTAATTAGTTATTTCCTGAGCTTCTTGCTTGGCTTCAGTAATCTATATAAAAACTCAAGATTTAGTTCCATTATTTATCCAAGGTCATGACCACCCTGTAATTCCTTTGTTTGCCAAGATGAAGTAGTTCTAATGAGTTCAATTCTCTCATCTCTCCTTGGTGTAGGGAGATGGAGGCTGTCATAAGCACAAGTATGCCTCTGGGTCTCTATGTGATGTTTTACGGGAATTAGAATTGTTCTTCCTACACACAAGCAGCAAGGGCTTCACATATAAAGCAAGAAGATAAATAAGAATTGATAAAAGAAAGCTAGAAGCAAAGAAAAAAAGTAGAAAAGGATTCTACTGGGGACTTAACAATACCCAAAGTATTGGCTGAATGAAGCTATAATCTTAAGAGGTTAACAGAACTAGCTGGTGCCCTGGATACAACCTGAGGAATTGCTGTTGGATTTCTTGAAGAACAGTAGAGAAGGAACTTCTTTGGGAAATAAAACTTCATGAAATATTAGATTACAGAGGAAAGAACTCAGACTCAAAGGATTACAAAGATAGCATTGGAAGGGAAGTCCACCTAGTCCAACCCCCCCCCCCCACCTCATAGCCCAGAAAAAAAAAAGCATGGTTGAAATTGTGCATTACTGAAGCCCCCCTAAGGCAAATGAGAGCAAGAGTCAGAATTAAAACATAAGTTTTCTGACTCCAAACCCACCATTCTTTCTACTACATCATGCTACCTATTATTGGGCAACCTCTACATGCAAGATAGTGAATTATAAATTCATGATTTTATTGATTTAATATCCTATGTATCTGTTAAATTCTAGTCACTCATTCCATAAATATTATTGAAAAAAGAATTCCCCTCTTACATATCTTACAAGTAGTTCTCTTTCCTTTGCTTTCAGATTTCAAATTACAAGGAACCTACTACTTCCAGCAATCCATTCCATTTGGAGGTAGTTTAAGTTGTTAGGAAAGTTTTCTTTACATCAAGCCTAAATGCTCCCCCCCTCAAGTTTCCTGCTATCATGAAGTGTCTTTTATTGCAAGGTGTGATGCTCAGCACAATAATACTCATGCCTTACCTTTGCATGTTTACAGTTGAATAATTATTCTTCATAGTTTACAAAAAGCTTTCACATATAATCTTATTCAGTCTTCACAACAACACTGTGAAAGAAGCCGGGAAGGCTTTGTTATCACCATTTGAGATATGAGAAACCAAGTTCAGAGAATTTCTCAACTTGATAAAATTAGTAATTATCGATCACGAGACCTGAACCCAAGGTTTTCTAATTCTGAGTGTAAGACTCTTTCCAGTTCACTATATCTACTTCCCTGTGTATCCTTGGTGTGATAAGCTAAAACTTTAACCCATGTCTTGTTACTAGATTTTTTTTACTTTTCACATATATATGTGACTCCATATGTCATAAATTTCTGATGAAAGATTAAAAAACACTACTGACTTTGGGAGAGAAATAGCTAACTATCTAAATCTGAGTGGGTCACTTACCCTCTCTGAAACTCAGTATCCTTGCTTCTAAAATGAAGCTGTTGAACCAGATGATCTCTGTGGTCTCTTCCAGTTCTAAAATTCTATGATTCTCAAGGCAACTATTTTCACATTTGGGACTATTTCTTCCTGCATTTTCAAAGTTATAAAACTATCAAGGTCTCAACTAGCTTTGGAGAATGTGTTTTTTACAGCTGGGTTATAGCAACCATAAATGTGTTTTATGAATATATCATAAACTTTAAAAGTGATTTGGGGGTAAAAAAATTTTTTAAAAACCCAAAAAAGGTGATATCTGCAAAAAACAGTAGCTATCTTACATTTGGTTGGTACATCCTCAAATGTTTTATTTTGTGCTTTCTAAACTGTGATAAGTTGTTTAACAATGGCTCTATTTATGAAGATGAACATAAATTCAAGGCAGAATCATTTGTTCTTGCCTCTGAGGAAAGTATGTGGTTTAAAAACATTTTGAGATTAATCCATTCAAGAACACCAAAAAATATTTTAAATCCTCTCTCCTAATGTTTAATATACAATATTATCTCTCTCTTTCCCCATTGCCAAAATCAAATATATTAGTGTTCTAGGTATTCAAGCTTTTAAAATAATCACAAACCTGAAAGTACTTTAAAATTTTTCTGAGTCCAACAAAAATAGTTTTCACAAAGCTCATGCATTTTGCTTCATTTTATACACAATCAGGTTTCTACTTCCTTTGACAACCTTCAGTTTTTACCCCAGGTTACAATCAAAGATCAGTTAAAGAGGGGAGACTACTGAGAAGAGATTAGAAGGGACGTCTGGGAGGCAGTATAAACGGATAGACTCAGCTGTGAAAATTGATAGCTGAGAAGTTAGGCAGTCAGCCAGTGTGGAGGACACAGCTGAACCATCTCCTGGAACATCACAGCCCTAGCAGACTTAGTATCTCTGGGCAAATAGCCCTTTACAACTCAATATGCCCATAGGTCACCAGTGTTCAGAAAGAAAGCCAAGCAGGCAATCAACAATCTAACAGTCTGGGGGAATTCAGTAAAATGGGAAACTAAGTCCTATACATTTGCTACAACTCTGTGCAGTCTCTTGAGGGATAAAAGAGTACAATAACTGATGTTTATAATAATGATCCTGAGTTATCAAGAAAACCTTAAGTAATGTTCAATAGTACTAACCTGGAAAACATGTCATGCATTTATGAAGATGTCCATTCTGAAATGTTTCAAGTAAAGAGAAATGATTAAATTTCAGTTGTCTCGAAAATCCACTTATCCAGATCATCTAAAGTTAGATAACTGAATACTTAATAATGCTGGATAAATGAGGGATAACCATAATACCCTGGAACTTTGCAAGGGCTTTAGAATTGGAAAAGAAAGTAGAAATTATAGAACTTATTCCTTACATTATACAGATGGAAAGACTAAAGCTCTGAGAAGAGAAATAATTTTCCAAGATAATATAATTTAAAAGTAGTAGAATTTGGACAAGAACCCATGTCTTTGAAATCTTTGTTCAGGGACCATTTTGCAATGAAGCTGCTTCCCTTTACCTAGTTAATTAAATACATATATATATATTTTTTTTCACATTTATTATAACCCCTTAAGCCTTTTGAAGCATTATATATATATATATATATATATATATATATATAATAATAGTTCTCTTAATTTTCACAACAACCTGAGGTAGATCCTGTTATTATACCCACTTTTTAAGTGAGGGATCTGAGTCTCAAAGAGAATAAAGGATATATCCATCTTCATAAAACTATTAATCTGAATTGTCCTGATTTTTAGCCCAGCACCTTATTGTAGAGGAAAGGCAGTTTAAAAGAGACTATGAAATATGCTTTAAAAATACCATATCTGACTTTTTCCACAGACTCATAAGAAAAGTAGTAATCAAGATTGTTACTAGAAAGTCTCTCTCACTTGCTATAAGCAGTATAAAATGCTTTAACTTCCATCTCTTAATAGGCGAAGTTTACAATAACACTTTCTTCACATCAAAAGTTAATGAGAAGAAATTGCTACATTTCCCATTGCTTCTGTATCTTCAGTAGACAACATGAACAAAATGTTGACTCTAGTTAATCATAATATGGAGTTGCATGGAGATTTCAGCAAAGAAGCACAGTATCTCAGGGTTAGAACAGACTAAAGATCAACTATTCCAACTTGCATCTGAATAGAAATTCCCAGAACCTCCTTAACAAGAGAGCATCCAGCCTCCTTCTGAAAACTTCCAGTGTGTGAGATCCCCATGTCTTCAATCACAGTTTATTCCACTTTGTATAACTCTAATGATTATGTAAATTTTGATTGCATTATTCAGTAACTTCCCTACAGTGTTCTGGCTCTGCCCCATGAGTATTAAAAGAACTGAAAACTTTTCAAATACTTGCTCTTAGATGCTCTTAGACCCACTAGGTCTTCACTTCTCTAAGCTATACATACTTATTACCTTCAATCAATCCTTTTACAGAATTACCATTAATACCTTAGCAATCCTAGGTCTCTTCTTCAAGATACACTCTAAATTTTCAATATTTTCCTAAAATGTGATATCTAGAACAAAACTCAAAGTAGGGTATTACTAGGGAAGAGCACAATAATCTCATTGCGGATTCTACAATATGTCTTAACACAGCGACTATCAAGTTAGCTTCTTTGGTTGCAGAATTACTTCTAAAACTTATAAGTCTTATTTGTCATGAACTCATTTACCATGACTTCCCCACTCTCTACTATTGTGGTTGATTCCTTGAACTCAAGGGTTAGAGACAATATTTATCCCTATTATCTGAACATCTCACAAGAACCCTCCAGACAAGATAATTTTTCTCTAATTCTCTGATTCTGCAGATGTCTCTGTCACTTAGTTTCATATCATTTCTTTGAAATTTTGAGAAGCATCCAATCTATCAAGTCACTGACAGAACTACTGAGCATTAGGTCAAGCACAGATCACTAGAACACTCCACTTGATTCCTCAAAGTAGATATCAACCCATTAAAAACAACTCATTGGCTTTTATTATACTAATAGTCACAAAATACGTTCAACAAAATGATCTCCTAGCATTTATATCTCTCTCTTCTTGAGAAGGCATGAGAAAAATTGTCAAAATCTTTTCCAAAAGTTTTATCTCTACTGAATCAATAGCATCTACCCAGATTTAACAAACTATTCTTGCCAAAAAAAAAATCCCAAAACACTCTAGGTCATTGTATATGTATATAACTAATTCCTATTTAGTTAATGTGACTGTCCATCAAGTTTTTATCTATCTATAATTTGAGATATCTCAATGTCTTGAAATTCAGTCTTTTATGTTTTTTAATTATTGAGATGTCTTGTTTTTATGTTTCCTTTGCTTCCAGATCTTTCCCCTTCCTTTTCTTGTCCCCTGAGCCATCTCTTGTAATAGAATATGAAAATGAAGAGGGTGGGGTGGGGGTAGAAAGCACTATAGCAAAGCCACCCCACATATCAACCATGTCTAACAATATACATCAAGTTCCATAACCCATAGTGATTCATGCTTTCAAAGGAGGGAAAGGGGTGCATTCTCTTGCTTCTTAGTCAAGCTTAGTCATAATAGGAATTTAGTCTTCCTAAAATATTTCCAAATGAACAAAAAAATGCTTCATCTTATTGGGTATTAGAACTTCTTCCTTAGCATATTATATCATATGACATGGTATATTTTAATATAAGTTAATGTGCTACAGTGTATAAAACCCTGCACTTGAAGTCAAGATTACCTGAGTTCAGTTCCTGAATCTTGACATTTAATAGATATGAGACAATGATGAGAAAATTACTTCATTACTCCAAATCTCAGTACCTCATCTCTAAAATGGGAACAATATAACTAGTATTTCTCTCAAAGAGCTACTGTGAGTTTTGTCTGAGATGACATTTAGAGAACTACATAAAAGACTACTTTTTATTATCATTTAATATACAGAGTAATTTAGCACAGCAACTGCTCTGGTAATTTTTTTGCCTCTTCTACCTATTTATTTTCTTCATACTAAATGTGCCTTTGAAATATATCATTTTCTACAACTGACATAAAGCTATCTGATTCCTCTTGGGAAAATATGTGATTTAGAGGTATTTTTCTTTAAAAAATATAGCAAGATTTTCTTGCCGAGTTTGTTGACTTAGAAAAACAATATACCACCCAATTCAATCAAGCTCATTTTTAAAAGGTTAAATGTCATTCTGAACTGTGCTCTTACTGCACCATATTATCTTATTTTAAAGATGTGGGACTAGCATTGATAAGCAGGTTTTCATCAGACAGCTGATAACACCCATGCAAAGCTGGAAGCACAAAGATATGAAACTTGACTGCCTCTGAGGAAAAGATAATTCAACATGTAAGATGGACAAGACATCACCTCAGCTTAGGTGCGATGAAAAAAATGACAACTATGTACCACGTTCTCTCCACAGAAAGAATATTCTTGTTAGCAACAATGATAACCTTTACTTTTTTGGGGGGAGGTGAAAAGTAACCAAAGTGTAGCCCAGACTTTAAGAAAAATATATATCATTTTGTCCAGTCATTGAAGAGCTTCATTATTTGTATGTTCAAGGTATCAATATAAGATAAACCAATGTGCATCCCTTATAATTCTCCCTGCCTGTCTCTGCCCTCAGAATTGAAGATGAAAAACCAATGTCACTGACCAGTCTCACAGTTTCTTATTGGTTCTGGATCTCAGTGGGGAAGCTAAAATGTTGCTCAGTAGAAATCCTAATAATAGCTTCTAAAAAGTAGTATGTGCAGTGGCAAGTGGCAGATTGCCTGAAACCTGTGGTGTCTTTGCCAGTAATCTGATGTCAGAAATATTAAGGTGATGTTTACTTTGATAGGTAAGGGTAAGACACAGTTTGGTACAGAAAGCTTCTTTGAATCTCCGAATCATTCCCTGTAGGGATTCATAATTGTTTGTGATACTCTACCTAAGAAATCACTGTTCCTTGCAAAGTTGTTAAGAAATCCCATTTTAATAAAAATGAATTGGGGAGTTGGGTAGAAATGGGACAAAAATGCTTTTCTTCTTTTCTTCTCTTTATAAGTGGAAAGTGTGGATCTTCAGGCAAAGAAGAATCAGATTGAAATTCTGCCTTTAACATTTTTTAATGTTGAGGCCACAGGCAAATCATGTAAATTATTTGAGTTTCATTTTTTCTTTTTTGTAAAATAACTTATTAGCAGAAAGATCTTTGTGTTCTGTGACTTCCTAGAGTGGAAATTATCAGTAAAAATCTCAATCACCCCATCCCCCTTCTCCATGACTGAAATTCACTCACTTCTCATTTATAATTCTTTAAATCCCCTAGTTTCATAAAAAAATTCAAATTAGTAATTTTTTCTAATTTTCTCCTTGTATCTTGCCCCCATACAATATCCCTCCATAGAGCTATTTTGTTTTTATATCTTTATTTTGTTTGTTTATACCTATATATGTGCATGCCATCTCTCCCAAAGGAGGAAAAAAACAAAACTTTGAGGACAGAGAGGTGTTTTGTTGTTGTTGTTGTTGTTGTTGTATTGTCAGTTCTAACACAACTATTGGATAAACATTTAAATATAAATAACAAAAACTTGTTGATTACTAACCCATGATATAGTAGCATCAAGGAGGCATATAGAAATTAAATAGATTGTCAACAATCCCAAAGCTAGTTAAAGTGTCAAAGGCAAGATTTAAATACAAATTTTCCAACTCCAAATTTAACATTCCATCTATGACATCAAATTTCTTATCATTCACATATGGTTAGTAATACCTGAAGGCAATTCCTCAGAGTTGTGATCAGAATCAAGTCAGATAATATATGTAAAACATTTTGGGGGGCGGCTAGGTGGTGCAGTGGATAAAGCACCAGCCCTGGAGTCAGGAGTACCTGGGTTCAAATCCTTAATAATAATTACCTAGCTGTGTGGCCTTGTGCAAGCCACTTAACCCCATTTGCCTTGCAAAAACCTAAAAAAAAATTTGAAAACTTTCAAGCATTTTGCCAATTTGCAAACTTCCAAAATATCAGCTATGGTTGTTTATTATTAATGCTTCCCCCCTATTAATCAGTACATATGTACCTCACCCCTGAGAACATACCTGGTGTTTATGGTTTTGCTGACTGTTTTCTTCCACTGGAATAGGCAAGTAGAAGTGGGAGTTTAGGGAATAGAAGCAGAAAGATCATTAGGGATACTGAGAATTTTTTTGAAACAGCCTTTTATGTACTTATTCAATTGTTCATTCTATAAATCACAACAATTTTCTTTTGTACCAACCCCTGAAAATGCAAGAAATACAAAGCATTAGTTTTTGAGTAGGAAATAGCTGTATTATTACTCCCATTTTACCACTAAAGACAAAAGGTAGTTTTACTTAATGAATAATATTGGAGTTAGAATCAGGAAGAATTGAGTTCAAATCCTGACCCTCTGATAATTTCAAATCATTTTTCTTTCTCTGGGTCTCAGCCACACTCTTAGACTATCTAGTAAACCATAATTGCTAGGAAGAAGCTCCTGCATCAAGAAAATCATAAATCTTTGAAACCATGACTCAAGGAGTTTGAGGAATTGCTCTTCAGATATTCAGTTAATAAATTCCAGAAATAGGACTCAAACTTAGGATTTCTGATTCTGAAACAATACTCATTTTTCTAAAACATATTATGATGTAGAATCATGCAGATATAACTCTAATTCAGAAGAAAAAGAATGATTCTCTGCTTAGGTTCTTTCAGAGGTCCTGGAATCCAATAAGAATCCACTTCCCATACTAAAAAAATAATCATTCACCCTTGCCTTGAAGTTCTCTAGAAAGGGAAAATTTACTATCAAAAGCAAACTATTCATTTTTTTTGTTTCATAACTCTAACATGGGCAAGTTTTTCACATATCTAACTTAAATCTGATTGCTCTGGTTCTGCATTAGAACTCTTTGGATTCTTGATTGTATAGATTTTCTGGGGAAAAGTAACACAAAGATAATTCTTCTTCCATGAGATAGTTCTTCAGATAAGATATATACAGATGCCCCCCCACCCCAAAGACTTTCCAGTTTTTAGCATACCCTGTGCTTTTAACTGATCCTAAAATTGTGTGATATCGGAGCACTTCAATATCCTAGTTGTCTTCCCCCCAGAAAAACCTTTATTTTCTCAATTTCCTTTCTAAATTGTGCTTCCTTGAACTTTAAATGCAACAGTACTATACAGTTACCATATCTGTCTTTCTAGATATTTCTCTTTCATGAATTTCTTTGTTAAAGGAAACCTCCTAGGTGTAAAAACCTCCTTTAAGAAGATAGTTAATAAATTGGTCATCAAGTATTAATTTTTTATTTGACTCTAGGCACTTTACTAGGCACTAGGATATAGACACAAAGAAATAAATAATCTCTAATTACAAGATTATATTATAATAGAAGAAAAATTCAAGTAGTATAAAATATATACAGCATAAATATAAACTGGATAAATACAAATATAGTGTGTCCCAGAAATCTTAGTGCAATTTTAAGCTTTAGTAACTCTAGAAGTATATATTATAAACTTCTAAAAACACCTCACATTTGAAAGATTACTTACTTAGTTTTTTTCCCTTAGTTCTTCATATATTTCCATGAGAACCCTCTTTCTTATAAGGAGAATTTTCTTCTTCCTGTTATTGTAGACTTGAATCTAGCTAATCAGAGAATTCATACTTCTTTTTCTGGATGTGGATTGTATTTTCCATCACATGTCCTTTTGAATTGTCTGTGATCATTGTACTGCTGAGAATTTAAAATCCATCATAGTTGATCATCATACTAGGATGATTATGTGTACAATGTTTTCTAGTTCTGTTCAATTCCCTCAGTATCAGTTCTTGCAAGTCTTTCTAGTTTTTCTCAAGCTTAAATCTTTCAATGAAACTTATGTGATTTTGATGTTGTGAATACAGATGCATGACTATAGTAAAGATATATAGATAGAACTGAATTGTTAACAAAAAAAATAATAAGTCCAGCAAAACTTTGTATTTTCCTACATCTTTCAGTCAATTGTGTACTATAAAGATATATTCTGCTTTTGAATACAATTTTTAAAAGCCTGATTGTTCCTTTCTCAATGGCCAAGGATTTTCTCAGTGATTATCCTCTTAAAGAAATTGTTGAGAAAGGAAGGTAAGTTTATTGATTGATAATTTATATTGTCATCATTTTGCCTTTCTCATTCATATACCTTACAACTAATTTCCTCAAAACCCAAACAATCATGTCACCAGCAGTACAAACCTCCTGTGTATGCTTGGTCCATTTCAGCTGCTCCCTGCATACTTATTTTATTTTATGACATTTTCATTTTCCCATATAGCACATATGGGACAGGGATGTTAGAATCCAAATACAGGACCTTTATGTCCTTGGTGGAAAAAAGACATTTAATTATAAAAATCCTTATAGATCTTGTTATTTTCAATTATTAATCATCTAGTCCATCCTTTAATATCCTTAGAAAGAATGCTTACTTGGATCTCTTTCCAAGCTCTCTTTAAACTTGTTTTTGTCACCAATATCCTCACTATTTTATGGGACATAGTGTTCATAATGTCCCACCATTCTCCTCTGTCAGATTTTCAAAGTAGTTTGTATTCTAAATTTTCATTGCCCTTGGCTTCCATATCTCTCTATTTGAAGCATATGGAATGTTTACTGGTTTATGTGGTTTCTGTGCTCTTTTGTTCTTATTGTATCATTTGCTTTATGTCTTTAAACTCACTTAGAAAATTGTCCTAAGTTGTATCAATATCAGTCCTTTTCTCTGTTTCCTGTTTTTCAGTGCAAATAGCTTATTTAAATCAGTTTGTAGTTGCCTTAATTGAATAAGCTATCTTCTTACTTTCATTGATGTTTCTAATTTGGTCTTGATTTAGATTTTTTCTTTAAAAAGCAGATAGTTTTCCTGAACAAAATGAGTAATTTAGGCATTATTTCCCCATCATTACCTTTCTGTTAAAATGTAACTGAGTACCCTTAAGTGATGTCCTTTGATGACGATGATGATGATGATGATGATAAATAGGCAAGAAGCTTCAGTAGGTTTTATGAATCTTTGTTCTCTCTAATTCTCCTGAATTGTTTAATATTTTCTAAGGATTTTGGCCACCATCCCCTGTCTCCCTTACATTGAAGCCACCAAGGATTGAATTGTATCTGATATACTTTAGCTCTTTCCTCATTCTTTATACTATTTATCTACTTATTCATCCCTTTCAAATTGCATTGGTGGATAAGATTCAGTTCTATTCCTTCTAATATTTTTGAAAATGCATATTATATATACTACTGCAAAAGAAGCTCAAGTGTCCCATGAAGTTCTATCTTATATTGCTTTTGTATAAATAGTTTAATATATTCAGACAAATGTCTTACTTTCTAATGCAAGGAAAATCTATAAACTATTCTTCAAATTTAAAAACTTCTTTTTCCCTATATTAATTTATTGCAAGAATGTCAAGATTGGTGTGATTCAATACAACTAGTGGTTTATCCTCTCATTGATAAGTAAAGAAATAAATCCCATTTAAAACATGAAAAACTCAATTAGTGCTTATATATGGACTAAAAATAAGTAACTCCTGTTAATCCCCCCATTTCAACTGCTTAGTTGTCATCATGCAGAAATAAAAGAGTAATAACTAGCTAGTATTTTTGTAAAAATGAAAGAATACCAGAGAGGAATGTAGTCTACTTAGTAGTTTTCTTTATTTCATGGATTAATAGGACTTAAGAATTTTTCACCAAGTGGATAGCATAATGTTAAGCTCCTCCATATTTTAAAAATAAAATTTTATTGATATTTTTCTCATCAACTCAGTTTTCCTCTGTATCCCTTCCTCTAGAATCTCATATAGAGGCAGTCCACATAACAGAGATTTTTAAAATGAAAAGAGGAATAAGTGGGGGGGAAATTCAGCAAAATTGATAAATTCATAATAGTCTAGATGTAAAGTGATAAGTGGTGGCAGTGTCAGAAAAGTAGATATATGCAAGAAATGTTATAAAGGTAAAATCAACAAGCATTTGGCAACAAATTGGATTCAGTCCCATAGCTCAGCAAATATCACTCCAACTCATTTCCTCAAGCAGAAAATCAACTAAATGCTATTGGGGTAAGGAAACTTTTTAACCTCAAAAATGTCTATGCTGGCTAGAGAAGACTGAAAATTCTAATGACTTTTATCCCCTTTCCTTTCCAAAATATAACATAGTTTACTCTCTTCTGAGTCTTGGTATTTCAAATGCATTTTTTTCATTTGATTTTCATGAAAATTTTAGTCTTAGGGAATATTCTGGGAGAAAATCTATTAAGTTGATTTTCCTATTCTCTTACCTCTATTGGGTACTAGTACTCCATATAGGAGTTTATAGGAAACTTCAAAAGGATCAAAGAGAGATAGGAATTGCTAACTGATCATTGTGGATTTCTTTCTTCCCAAAATAATTTCAAAATCTACAACACAGTCCTTTTTTTCATCCTGATCATCCACTTAAGCAAGAAAATTAAAAAAGAGGATTTTTGTGGGCCAGCTCTATGTTGTTTGTATAAATAACATATACCTCTTTGTTTTGTATATAAAAACATATATCTCTAGGTCATTAATATAGAATCAAGAATTTACTCTTAATAGCTCCCATGTTTTAATTGTCTTTAGTGAATTAATCAATTGACTTAAAGCCTTTTAAAAAATCTATTTAGATTTTTAACCTCTTTATTCTTTTGACACATTAGCTTTCATAAGATCATTGTACTCAATTCAGTCTAAGAAATATTTATTAATACTTTCTATGTGCTTTGAATACCAAGCCAAAAATGATAGACCCTGCTCTCAAAGACTGAAATTCTGGGGGGCAGAGTACAACTTGTACACAAATAAGTAAACTATAAAAAAAGTGAGGAGCAAGAGGCATTCAGAAATTGAAATGGAGTAGAAGAGAGAATTCACAGAGGATTTGAGTGCAGAACTGAACCTTCAAGGAAGACAAAGATTCTGTGAGCTATCCAAGGCTAAACTAAAGTGCATTCTGTCTCCAATGGTACCTGCCTCTTCCCCTTCCTGTTTGTGAGACTAACCTGCTAGGCACCTAGACTTTCCTTTTCCTTTACTCTCCTAGGCAGTGGTTCACTTGACGAGAAAGCTCAACCTCCTAGATTAGAAGTTCCTAGGAAATCCCCTGCTTTTATTATTCTCTAATACACATTTTTACATTACTACAACTTCAATTTTCTCTTCATTAACATGCTATAAATGGCCTTCACAAATGTAAAACCTTCAATCACATCAACTTCATACATTTCTCATCTTTTTCACCTATCCTCTTCTTATCACCTTCTATACCCTCACAAGACCTCTTTTCTACTCAGCCTTTCCTACAAATGCATTGCCTCTTCTCTAATGAACATCAAGTATTCTCTAGCAAAAGAATCTAGTTATATATGAAAGAAAGAAACAAAGGAAAGATATTAAATCTAACTTCAAGCAGTTTGACAAATAATGTAAAGAGTTTTTCATCTATACCACAAGGTGCTTCATGGAATAAGTGATTTAAAAAAAGACATCATTTGTGCCTTCAAGAGACTTAGAAACATAGAAAAGGAAAACACCAGTTCAGATATATAATATGAAGTAAGACGTAACATATAAGGTTGTTGCAATAAGTAGAATAAAAATGCCAAAACCTAATTTGAGCCAGCAGTCATTACCAACTGAAAACTATCCAAAAGTGAAGCACTCTGTCTTTTGATGTAGTGAGTTCCTCATCACTGGAGATCTACAATGGAAATTGAATTCTTACTTGTCAAGGATAATGCAGAGTTTTCTTATTCAGGTACAATTTGAACTGAGGTCTTTTCAAGCTCTGACTCTCTATTATTCAATGTATCTACATTTGATGCAAACTCAAGCTGCTTTGCATGATTTATGAAGTTTTTGTTAACAACAGACTTTGTTATAAAGGAGCTTCATTAATATCAAATGTAGAGGATTCATTAATCAAAGGATCACAGGAACAGAAAGGGATTTTTGTGTTGGCTTGGGAGAGAAACACAGGGAAATGACAAAAGGAAATGTGCAAAGTTATGACTTCTCAAAGAGGAAAGGGCTGAAATGTTGTTTCTGGGTACATAGTTCTCCTGGCTCCTCAGGCAGTCCTTCCTCCTGCAAAATTCTGTTGATTATGGTTGTCAATCTTTTGATTGTCTTCAGTAGGCTGGAAAGTTTGCTGTGTTAAATGGGGTAACTGCAGGCAGGGAAGACAGAAGAGATGCTTTGACAAATCTCATACCAACTTCAAGCTTTGGTGTATTCCTTTTGTGCTGGGAAGAAATAAGCAAAGAAATTTGGTATGTGGTGATGCGGAGTTAGGTAGCTTGTTTTAAGCAAGGGCATTAAGTGGCCTTGGAGGCAAAACAATAGCACTCTCAGCAATAACTAACCCTGCCACAAGTGGTTAACACCAATAATCACCTTATGACACCAGATCAGAAAAATTTCAGAGTTGGAAGGGACCTCGAGGTCATAAATTCCTACTCGTTCTTGAGGCATGAATTCATTCTACAATATTCCTTCTAAGTGGTCAGGATGCTTCTGCTTAAGAAACTACCAGTGTCAAGGAACTCATTATCTCCTAAGGCAGACCATCTCAGTTTTGAACAGCCTTAATTATGAATTCCATTTCTGCTTCCCAAATTCTGCTTCTCTCTAGCTTGCACTTGTTGATCTTACCCTCTTCAACATGGTAGCTTTTCCTGTATTTGAAGACAAATATCATGTTCACTCTAAGTCGCTTTTTTTTCTAGGCTATATATTTCTTACTTCTTCAACTTTTATAAATGGAATATATATATATATATATATATATATATATATATATATATATATATATATATATATTGACTTCCAGATTCTCTGAGTTCACATATGGCACAATCAAGTGTCCAGTTAAAGACAAGTTGAATTTGAGGTGGGGGTTGGGGAGAGAGTCAAGTAAAGTTATTTAGCAGAAAGTTGGAAATTTTAGAAGAGAGGCCATATATTTAGTACCTGTTAAAGACATGTATAGTTGAAGCCACAGGAGTAGATATTATCTATATGATAGAGCATATAGAGGACTTTAGGAAGACCAAGGAAGCTGTTTTGGAAGACCCTAAATTTTGGGGGTAGGGAAGAAAGAGATTAATAACTAATGAAACAAAAAAGAAAAGTCAAAGAGAAGGGAGGAAAAAACCCATATAGTACTATGCTATAGAAACAAAAGTTACTTGGATGTTTCAGGAGGGAAAAGAAAGTTCAAGAAAGACGATTGAATATTATACTGATGAAGGGATGGATAAATTTTCAGTGATCAATTTAAATGACACAGAGGAAATGGAAACCAGATTGTAAATACCCAAAGAGTAATGGTTGGTAAGATGTAGAGGCAGTGAGTTTAGATTAATCTTTTAAGGCAAGAAGTAAGGGTATAGTTTAAGAATATAACAGGTGAAAGGAAGACTTTTTAGGATAAAAGTTTTAAGCATGTCTATTGGTATAAAAAGAAGGTGCCACATTCAATTTTGGTCAACATATAGAATAGAAAATGTAAAAACTGTCTTCTGTGGGTGTGGGAGAAGGGGAGCAAGATTGGGGGAAAATGTAAAATTCAAAAAACATAAAAAAGTAGAATATTAAATGAAGGTGCCTCCTTGGAGAAGACATTGAGGATATGATAGAGAGAAGTGAAGGGAGAACTTGAAAATGGAAAGGTTTAGATAGGACTTAGAAACTGGACCTTGGTTTGTGGAGATAGTATCGGAAAAAAAGAAAGGATGCATTTTCCTCTGAGAAAGACAAAGCAAATAGATGAAGATACAATGAAGCTTATGGGTTACATTGGAAAGTATAAGTTAAAACCAAACCCTCCATCCATATAATATAGCCAACATTTATCTGACAAATTAAGCTTTGCATAGTGCTTTCCTCAGAAGTAGGTACTACTAAGATTTTGTGGTTCCTTAAATTATTTTAGAAGTCAATTGTTAAAGCATCAAACATGAGTTAAATACACATACTGTGTTAGGCTACAAAGACAAAACAAAATAATTCCTGATCTCCAAGGGCTTACATTACATCAAGAGAGGCAACATATAGACCCTCAGAATACTTTGGGAATATCCTAAATTCTTAATTTAGTTTTTAAATTCACTAAGTTTTGAGGAAATCTCCATAAATAAATATAAAATAAATATATATAATATAATATAATATATTATAATATATAATATATATATATATAATATAATATAATATAATATAATATAATATATAAATATATATAATAAATAAAGGCATTAATTAATAACTGGAGGGAGCAGACAAAATCTTACAGAAGAAGTATTTGACTGAACTTCGAAAGAAATTAAGATTTCTAAAAGGAGGAGGTGACAGTGAGGTGAATTCCAACTATATAAGACAGCTGATGCAAATTCTTGGAAGCAAAAGATGACATGACATGGATTTAAAAAGATCAAGCCTATATGACTTGACTATAAAATGAACAAAATGAAGGATTGCACTGTAGGACTAGAAAGGTAAATTACTGACATCGAGTAAAGAACTTTGAAGGCCAAAAAGGAAAAATTGTATTTGATCCCAGAAATTTTAATAGGAAGATATTAAGGTCTTGATAAGGTCAAACTTTGGGAATTTCTTTAGGAAAATCACTATGGTAGCTTTGTGAAAGATAGATTGGAAATTATGTGATAAGCATCTGAAGGAGGTGAATGTTAAATAGGAAAAAATGATCAAATTCAAATGACACAGAATTAGAATGATCATCTGCATGAGGATCACTACTGTACCCAAGAGATCAGATAAGGTGATCCAGAGAAAGTACATAGAGAAAAAGCACTAGGAAATACTTTTGTGTGGTGGCAGATTATGTATAATAATGTAGGAAGACTGAAGAATGCCTAGAGAGGTGGAAGGAAAAGCAAGAGGAACCCATATTTCAAATCCCAGAGAATAAAGAATGCTCAGGAGGAGGACATGGCTGACTGCATAAAATACTTCCAAGAGGTCAAGAAGGATAAGGATTGGACAAAGCCCATATATTTGTCAGTTAAGAAATCATTGTTAATATTGAAGAAAGTCATTTCCCAAGAGTTCAGAAGCCAGAGATCAAAGAACTGAGAAAGGTGGAGACCATGGGTATAGAAAGATTTCTCTAGCAATTTGGCTGGAAAAGAGAGAAGAGATATAGAAAGATAACTTGAGAGGGTGGCAGTGTCAATCAAGAATGTCTTAAAGATGAGGGAGATATGACTATATTTGTAGGCAAGAGTGAATGAGGAAGCAGGTAAAGAGAAACAAGGTTAAAGAGTGGTTATGAGGAAACAAGCTCCCAAGACTAGAGAGGAAGATATCAAGGAAAGATATAGAAGAATTGACCTTGGCATGGAGAAAAGGTATCTCTTTATCAGAGACTATCATAAAGGAGGAGAATATGGGGGAGAAGGATGTGAGGTTATAGGATGGAGAATGGAGCAGAAGGTGCACCTAGGGCAAAAAAGTTTCTGTTTTCTTTTCAATGTGGTTCTTTGCTTAGAAGGTGTTTCAAGAGACTTGAAGAGAGGAGAAATTTGAAACAAACACTTTGGGGACTGGGATAAAGAATCCATTGCTGTTCTTCAGGTGTTTCAATTATATTCAACTCTTTGTGAACTTATTTGGGATTTTCTTGGTGAAGATAGTAGAGTAGTTTGCCATTTCCTTCTCCAGTTCATTTTACAAATTAAGAAACTGAGGCAAAGTTAAGTGACTCATCCAAGGTCATATGACCTAGCACTCTGTCCACTTAGCTGTCCCAAAGAATCTATTAGGGAAGACTAAATGAATTACCTTTCTAGAGTGAACAGATCAGTAGACATGAGAAAATAAAAGTTCTGAAAAATTAATCATGACCCATGATCACACAACTGGAAAACTTGAGGCAAGTTTTCAAACCAGACCTTTTAACCCCCTTGCCAGTTTTCTATATATTAGACATTACTGCTTTTCAAAATTTATATGAACACACTGAGTCTTGTATAAAGACTAAATGCTAATACAAGTCTGAACCACAGTATAATAATTAGTAAATTGTTAAACCATGTTTGCATAACACCTTTTGCTTTGATTATGACCGGTGTTTTATAAATCCATTCCCTCTTGTAAAATCTAAGACCTGAGCAATTCAGACATGTGTAAAAAGGAAAAACACATTCTAAAGTCAAAACATTTTACTTAATCAAACCAACAATTACTGTTAAGAATGATGCCTTTGACAAAAATAAAATGCACAAATTTACTAAACATCAAATCTCATTATAATTATTGCTGTTGGGGGTTCTTCAAATTCCTTTGCTGTCATTTTTTTAGAAGAGGATATTAAAATTGCTTGAAATAATTGTTCTACATCTTGATATTTGAAAATCTTTTTTGTTTGTTTGTTTTGTTTTGCTTTTTAAATACAAAAATTTTCATCCTAATGGTATTTTAATGAGATTTGGCTTGTAATTGTTGTTTCCTGTTGAGAACATAAGCCAGAGTCCAGCTTTTAGTCATTAACATACATATTGAAAACTAAAAGTTAACATTATCATGTTATTTCTCATGGCAGAGCCTAAAAGCCTTATACTGAGAAAAATAAAACTTGGAAAAAAGCCAGGGGTTTCAGGGTGCCCATTCCACCAGAAGTAAAAGAAACTAGGCAACTTCCTAGTACAGGAATGACAACAAAAAGAAATGCAAATCTCCCTTTGACTTTCATACAATACTCATTTCCAATGACCACGAAGATGATGGGACACTATGAGGAATTTTTCAGGAGATCCTCATTTCTACTCTTTGGGTAATGGAGTGCATTACCATGAACTATATTTGCCCCCAAATGAAGGTTCTTATTAATATGTTCAATTTCCTTTAAAATCACAAGAAGTTACCTTTATATAACATCTTAGGAAATACTTTCTTATCAAGTAACATTGTAAGGGAGGTAATAGTGTCCCTGATAATGCCTCCATTCTATAGAAGAAAAAACTATAGCTAAGGGAAGCCAGGTGATTTATTCAAGACTATACTCAACTTATTCAAGTTGAAACAAGTTTGAGTACCTAGGTACTCAAAGGCTTCGTTCCCTGATGCCAGATTGAAGGGTCTTCCGACCATATTACTTTGTCTTCACTGAACTTATATCAAAGAGGTATTTAACATTTTTTTTCTGTTTTAGACAAGCAAAAACAGTAAGTCAGAACTTGGTTTTTCAAAGCAGTTACCTACATTAAAATACAGTTTCTCTTCCCTAGCCAGATGGCTAAATGTCTCTGGAAAGCTCTAATCTACTGCTTCTTGCTTTCCCTTGGGTGTCAGAAATGCTCTCTGAGTGACTTTTTGAAAACATAACTTTTCAGGAGTCAAAAGAGGACAATCAATGCCTTGTAACAGACAGGAATCCATATACAAAATGATCAGTTAGTATGATTTAAGAGGTAAATGAAAACTGCAAAAAAAATTTGCATTTAATTTCCCATTTTGCTATTGTGGTACTGTATTTATCCAAAATGCTCTTACAGCAGAAACTGCTTAGACTCTAAAATTGTTATTCAGATGCATTAGGTGTATTATTACAAATACAGATATTATCATCTGAATGATGGGTGATCTTTTTATGACTGCATATTGTTTGTGACAAGCGATTCATTAGTTCTAAGATTATCTCTTTTAAAGAAGGAGCCTGAGCTCTGACCAACCTCAAACACAGGGCAAGTTGTTATGCCCTTTGCAGCTAGAACAGAAGTGAGTAGAAAATTAAGTACATTAAATATTGAAATTAGAATTTAAAGTATGTCTCACAAATCATTATTTGAATAAGATTTTCTTGATTTTTAGAAGTTCCACCAAAAACAAGTCCTTTTTATCAATTCTGAATTTTGAAAAAAGAAAAATATATAATTTGGCAAATGACTCAGGAAATGGATTTTCTCTGTTGTTTCAAAGATGACACCAGGGCTATGAAGCAATCATTTAACTCATGTTCACCAGTTAAGTTCCCTTAGTTCCTGGTAACTATCCTGTTAAGAAAATACACCATTGATTTCTGGAGAGGTGGCAAAAACTGGTAGAGATGGACTGGATTCAAGTAGATCCGACTACTGTAGATCCTCTTTTTTTAAAAATTTTATTCATTTCTTTAAGGCAATGGGGTTAATAATAAGTGATTTGTCCAAGGTCACACAGCTAGGTAATTAGGAAGTGAATGAGACAAAATGAGACAAAATGAACTCATGTCCTCCTGACTCCAGGCCAGCAACTCTATTCACTGTACCACCTAGCTGGCCCCCAGTAGACCCTCTGTAGGCATTGAATAGCTGTGTGATCCCAGGCAGATCACTTAACTTCTCTGCACCTCAGTTTCCTTATACATATATATATAATATATATATATATATATATATATATATATATATATATATATATATATATATATATTGAAGCATCCACCTTTACAGGATCATTGCAAGCTGCCAGTGAATGTATAAGGACTTAAATGTTTACACAGCACTTTGTCCATTTTCTTATTTGAATGTTACAATAATATTACTATACTCTGTACCATATGTATTATTCAGATGAAGAACTTGTAGTTAAGAAAGATTAATTCCTCAATATTTGAGATCTAGAAATATGAGGGACTTCACAAGTCATCAGATACAATCTATTTATTTTTAAAGATGAAGAAACTGGGGTGGCTAGGTGGATAAAGCACCAGCCCTGGAGTCAGGAGGATCTGAGTTCAAATGTGACCTCAGATACTTAATAATTACATAGCTGTATGACCTTAGGCAAGTCACTTAACCCCATTGCCATAAATACATTTTTAAAAAGATGAAGAAACTGAGTCACGGGGAGGTTATGGGACTTGTCCAAGGTCAGAAAAATTGTGTCAGAGGCATGACCATGAGCTCTCTCTTTCTATCATGCCACACAATGACTCAGGAAAGAATGAGAGGATGTAAATGAATTGGCCACAAGATCCATCACTGCTACTGGAAAAGTAACTCCAAAGTCCAATTTTAATTTGGCATCCCATCTAAAGATAGTACATTTTTTTGCCATATTTTTAAATCAAATACTTAATTTTGTAACTTAATTTTGTCTCCCTTTGTGCAAATTTTTGTATTGTACAAAAAATGTGTTACAACTTGAGAAAACTGTTCAATTTTGAATCTAACCCTTTTATTTCATCTCCTACACCAAGATGCACCTTGTTACTTAGCTAAACTGCATTTTACTCACCATGATCTATAAAAGCCTCCATATCAATTTATCATTTTCTGATCATCTTTCTTTTGCTTCATGCCCTAGGTTTAACCTTCTTCCTCTTGATTTGAAGGGTGTACCAGAAAAAAGATTATATTAAAGCATGAGAGTATTGGATTTAGCCTTCAAATTCAGGTTTCTTAATTGCACTTATGGTGTTCTTCCCCCATAGTTCATCACTAGACCCATATTATATTAAATTTTTGTATAAGGACTATACGTTAGTGTGATTTAAGGAGGAACTATAACTAGGGTATGGTAAAGGGAACACTGCCCTGGAGCATGAAACTTTAAAATGTACTTTGTGTACTTATATTGTTTCAGAAAAAATTCATCAAGTTAACATGACCAATTAATTAAAAATTGAAAACTATCAAATGATAGGTTTCCTCCCTAGTTCCATCCTACAAAACTCTCAACCTTTCCCCATGAACTTTCTGGAGCATGAGTCACAATCACTGTGTCTCTCTTCCTATATTGTATTCTGTCCCAGGGTTTCTTTCTACCTTCCAATTGCATTTGTCTTTAAAAAATACATGTTCGAGAATTATTTTTAAGCTTTTTGTTCCTAGGTATTTTGTGAACCTTATCCCTGGTCCCCAAATTGCAAAGTATAGTTCTGGTTAATGTTTGCTATGACTCATTATAAAGTATAAGCTTCATGAGGGCAAAGATATTTTCTTATCTAAGCTTTGTTTTCTCCCTTAGTAACTAAACTATACTTATTTAATGTGCATTGGTCATTGGAACTGAATGCACTGCAGATTTAACATCCAGCCGTCCTCAAGGTCCCTGCCCTATAGATATTTTATGTTTGCAATCATACAATGAGATCTTTTGTTACTTCCATAATAACCTCTGAGGCTGGGTTCAAAACAGAAATGCTTTTTACAATTCTATTTTCTAGTGATGAGTGCTTAGAGAGATTCAAATAATTATTGGGTCTTTTATCCTTGTCTCTGAGTTTGGGTCTTATTAACTTGGTGTATGTGCAAATGCTTCAGGTATCATTTGACATCCCAGGAATAGATAACAGAACAAAATAAATTCTACATATTATTCAGTGATGATATATAATCACTGGTTGTCTCTTCTCAATAAAAAATAAATGAGAGGGTTCTTGTAGTCTGTGTTTAAGACACTTCTCTTTTATTGCCATTGGAAAAAAATTGCCCTTTGAAAGTATACTCGACATTCTGTTCCACCCCTCCCCACCAAGCTATTGCAAATACAAGACTGTACTTGGTAAATAGAAGCTGTATAATTAGAGCAACTTCCCAGGAATGCAAGAGTTTCAAGGCAAGTCTTTTCCAGCAAAGAACTTAATCAAAAGTCAGAATTATTTTCCCAGTGGCTCTTTGAATGATAAGCTTGAAAACAGAGAGATCCTGTGTTCCAGTGAAAAATGGAGAGTTTTTGAAACCTGGAGTTTAAAACCTGATCTATCACTTATTATTTGGCTTACTTCAAACAAGTTTTCCACCCCATGAGCTCCAGTTTTCTTATGTATAAAATGAGGGAGAGTAAAGTAGGTAGTGCCTCAGGTCTCTTGCAGAATCTATGATGTATTCTTCTCCGTGCTTTGCATGTCCTCACTCATGTCTTTCAAAATGGGAGACAGTATGCCATTGAACAAGACAGCATTTTGACCAGCCCTAAACTGTGGAGCATATACAATCCTTCTCCCTTCCCATCAGGGAAAGAGCAGAGAAAGGATTATTGTTTCTGCATATTCACCCTCAATGGTCTATGCAGAGATATTTCTTGCTGTACCTTCAAAGAGTTGATAGAAATTCTTCAAACAGTGAGTCCTGGATGAGTCAGACTCTCCTGTTGCATAAGCTACTCCAGAGTAGTGAGACAGGTAATTCTGAAATCTGCATTAACTCCTCAGGCTTCTAGGGTACCATTAATAAAGTATTATTCCATGCTCTAAATTTGTAGTTCTCTAGTGAAGTGAAATTTTTAAGGTTTACCTTCCCAAGGCACTATCTTACTTCAGGCTCTATCTTACACACTAGGACAATCCATCTCAAATATTTATTTGTTATTGGATTACTTATATTGAATTTCTATACTTATTCTTTCTCCAGAGACCTCACAGTGCTGTAAAGAGAACTCCAAGTACTGTAAATTATTGAAAGGGATAGAAGAATGGAGAGCAAAAAAGAGACAAAGTGAGGGCCAAGAAGGGCAAAACAAGGGGTGAAAGTGACTGGGGGAAACTGAGGAAAGTCCCTTCAAACTTGTAAACTAAAAAGCCCCTCATATTTTTCTTCCTCCCCCAGTAACCTCAGTTTTAACATTTCCCATTGTTTTCATTTTTTTCCATTTCTTACAGGAATAACTAATTTTATATGGTCCACCAGTTTATATCTCTCCTGGCACTAAGAATTTTCTCACTTTTTCAGAAGGCAATTTAATCTTTGAAAGGAGAAGTGGAGAGAGGGTGAGCCTTTTCAAATGAACTGGAAGATAGATGGCAATAGTCCTGCAATGTAAGAATCTAGTCTTTCTCTGTGACACTTAACCAGGGAGTACTAGTCACTGTTCCCAGAAGGCTAGGGAACCTCAGTCACCTATTTCATGAATTTTAGCTATTTTAGTTTAAATCTCTCTGTCTCTGTCTCTCTCTCTGTCTCTGTCTCTCTCTGTCTCTCTGTCTCTCTGTCTCTCTCTCTCCAGTCCCCTTTCCCAGATATTTATTATTTATCTTAGCTTTTCATTATCCCACAATTTGATTTTCTTGCTCCCTCACTGTCACAGTAAAGACACAAATATAAGACCCCTTACTGAAATCCAAGTTGACATTGTACCAGTAGAATTATCTACTGCTCATTCTGCAACCTTCATAGTCAATAACAAACCATGTTCCTCCAGTTTCCTTTGAAAATGTCATTGAGAGCCTCATCAGACTGCTCTAAATTTATGTAGCCAATGCATGTTCTTTATAAAGACCACACTGACCTTTTAAAAACTTAGGAGAAGAATTCTCATCACAAGTTAGCTCCAGGAGTTGTACCTTTTCATTCTAGTTTACTTGATATTTGTACTTTGGGGGTTGTTTCATTTAGCACCGATGGAAGCCTCTTCTTTTTCTGGTTGACATCAGAGCAACTCACCTGCCTGCTGCCGCTGGGCTAGCCATTTGGAGATGTGCTGCAGTGACAGGCATCTCTTTCTTTTCTCATTTCCCCACTCTTTGAGGAGGCAATTCAATTTTTGAAAGGAGGTGGAATAGAGAGAAGGAACTTTTTTTTCAAATTAACAGAGAGATAGATGGTGATAGTCTCACTGAGTTGAGTTGATTTCTTTCCCTGAGATGCCTATCATCTTACCCAGATAAAAAGAGAAGCTGTATTCACATGAAAGTTAGACATTTGAAAATGCTTTCCATTATTGAATGACCAATACATATATGCCAATTATTTGAGTACTGATATCAACTTGGACCAGTCATTAAACCCCTGGCCATTCCATTTAAAGCACATGGCAGAGCAGAGTTCTAATTTTTTCCTGGAGCAATAAGAATTCTGACCTGCCTCCCTCCAGGAGTTTTCAATATAAGATAGTTAATAATATTGACAGGGAAAACATACATAAACATGTGCAGATAGATTCAGAAAATTATAATTTATCATGAATAAATTAAATATACAGAAAATCTGCATAGTTTTTTAAATAAAGAATAAATGACTTCCAAGTATATGAGTACGCTGCATCTATACTTGTAGGCTAATTGTAATTTTAACACATTGAAAAAGACCTTGAACTCCTTGAAAGCTGAGACTGTCTGAATTTTTCTCCCTGTATCCTCAGGGTTTAGCACTGAGTAAGTGCTTTTAGTAATTTTTATAAATTAATTTATTCAAGTCTATAGTAGGATACTATACACATACATATATAATATAATATATAACCAACTAGTCTCAGATATAAAATACACTCCTTGAGTTCCAAGAATGTTTCATTTTTTCTTTATATCCTAGCATCTTCAGAGTGTTGGTACATTACAGACCTTAACAAATACATATTGATTGATGGATAGTTCCTATCCTCACAAAGAATCTCATCTGTTTTGTATATGTTTTTTTTTTTAAATTAGAGGGGGAAAAAACTAAATTAGATGATGATGATGATGATGATGATGATGATGATCTAATCTTACCTTTGGGAATTTATTCCTCAGATCATCTCCTCTCTCTTTCCATTAGTCTCTCATTTAGAGGCTAATTCTCTGTTGGCTATAATCCTAACCAGTTTGCACCCATTCTTTTTATTGTTTGTTTGTTTTTGGGGGCCAAGTGATTTGCCCAAGATCACACAGCTATATTATTATTAAGTATCTGAGGCCAGTTTGAACTCAGATCCTCCTGACTCTAACCACTGCTGCCCCTCACCAATTCTTTTTTTTCTTTTCTTTTTTTTTTTAGGTTTTTGCAAGGCAAACAGGTTTAAGTGGCTTGCCCAAGGCCACACGGCTAGGTAATTATTAAGTGTCTGAGACCGGATTTGAACCCAGGTACTCCTGACTCCAGGGCCGGTGCTTTATCCACTATGCCACCTAGCCGTCCCTACCCCTCACCAATTCTTTAAAAAACAAACCACAAAACTCCCTTATTTGGTACAATCATCATCTCCAATCACTTCTTACTATTCTCTTTCTTTTCTCTTTCTTTTTTCAATAACCAATACCTAGAAAACTTCTGTATTTCATTGCCTTCATTTCTTCACTCTCCCCTTACTTCATATCTTTCTGTAATCTGACTTCTCCCATCAGTGAGAGTGAAACTGCTCTCTCCAAGATTACGCAAGATCTCAATTACTAAATGGGATGATCTATTTTCATATTTTCAACTTTTGACTTTTCTTCAGCTTACTGTCAACCTTATTTGTCTGTCTTAATCCTGTTTTTCTTCAAAAATCAACTCAGGCTGTTCCTCCTTCCTGAAGTTTTTCCTAATCCTTTGAATCCCTCTCAACTCTAATGGATAGTGCTTTCTCAAACTACCTTCTATGCATTTATGTATGGTGTTCCCAGATAGAAATTCAACTCCTTCAGGGCAGGAAGTTTTTTGTTGTTGTTATTGTTTTTAATCTTTTTACCCCAACATTCTGGATAGTATATTGGTCCAAAAGATTTTAATACATTTAAAAAAACTAAGTTGAATTAAGTTGAAAAAATGAAAAAAAGTGAGAAAAAGTGAGAAAAAAAGTCATGGAGAAACTGAGTCTAGCTGAACCTGGAAGGACAGATAATTTTTAAATATGTGAAAGGGGCTAGAGTTATGAAAGATCTATGTTGGCCAAAATCATGAACACTTAATCATGAAAACCATGAAATATTCAAAAATTAAAGTATGAAATTAAAAAATATCTTTAAAGAAGGAATAATATACAAAGTACAAGATGGATTTGAACATATTCTGTATTTTTTAAGTGTTTTACATGTATCAATTTACTTTATCAGTTAGTATTTCCTTATCAATTTATTTGTAATGTTATATAAATGACTCCTAAAATTGAATGATTTCCTATCTTTTTAGTCTTCATCCTCCAAAATTCAATCAGTCAATATTCAATTGTTTTTCAGTCATTTCCAACTTGTTCTGACCCCATTTGGGATTTTCTTGTCAAAAATGCTAGAAGTGTTTTCCATTTCCTTCTCAAGTCCATTTTATAGATGAAGAAACTAAGGTAAACATAGTTAAGTGACATGTCCAAGATCATACAGTTACTAAGTGTCTGAGGCCAGATTCAAACTAGGAAAATGACTCCAACCAGGCACTCTATTCACTATGCCACCTAGTTGCCACAATAAATCAATAGGAAATTTTTAAGTGCTCATGAATTCTAAGGCACTGTGCTCAGTTTTAAGGATGAAAAGTAAAGAAGTTCACATTATAATGAGGAACAAAACTTTAAATAATTATAACACATAAGTGAGTTATTTTAGGAACAAATAACTTGTACATACAAACTATTTACAGAGTAGATGCAAGATAATCTCAGAGTAGAATATGCTAGCAATTTAGGGGAAACCAGAAAATATTTTATCCAAAAGGGAGGACTTTGAGTTGAATCTTAAAGAAAGCCAGGGAAGTCAAGAGTTAGAAATTTAGGTGGAGAATTATGGGCATGGGGGCTAGCCAGGACAAAGACAAAAAGATTGAATTGGAGAGTCCCATTTGAGAAATAACATGTGGTCCAATTTTGCTGGATTGGAGGATTTAAAGGGACTAAAGAAGTCTAGAGGAGAAAAGATACAGATTACAGAGGTCCAAATGTCAAATAGGGTCTACATTTTAATTTAGAGCTAATAGGGACCCACTATAACTTCTTGAACAAGGGTGTGACAAGATCAGACCAGTGATTTAGAAAATTCATGTTGACACCTCAGTGGAAGTAGGGTGCAACTTGAGGCCAGGAAACAAATCAGAAGATTTTTGCTAAAGTCCAGGAAAGAAATAATATGGCCCTAAAATAGGGTGATGAATAGAGGGAAGAGGATGATACAAGAAATATTGTATAAGGAAAAAATAATAATATTTTGCATCAGATGGGATATGAGAGTGATTGAGAATGAGGAGTAGACAGTCAATGATGCTAAGTTTGCAGCCCTGGGTGACTAGGAAAATGATGGTATCAAAGACAATGATAAGAAAGAAGACATGGACTGGGAGGGAGGGAAAGGGAAAACAATGAGTTCTTTTTCAAAAAGAGATGCCTACATGATTTATATTTTAAGATACTACAAGGCAGAAGGAGATGCATGAGCTCAGGAGAAAACTAGAACTGAATATAGTTCTGGTAATTATTGGCATTGAGAATTCATGGAAACATATGAGATCTCAAAGGGAGATAGTTCAAAGTAAAACAAAAAGGTTCAGACATTTTGGGGAGACAATCACAGTTAATGAACATGACATGAAAGAAGAATAAGCAAAGCAGATTGAAAAGAATCACTCAAACAACAATGTCCCAAAGAGCCACAGAGGACAAAGAATTCAGGAAGACAATATTACCAATACCATCAAAAGCTATACAGTTAAGATGGATAAGGTCTGAGCAAAGGACATTAGATTTGGCAGTAAATAGTTCATTGGTAACTTTGAAATGATCAGCTTCAGTTAAATGATGAGGTTGGGGGCCAGATTGCATAATTTTAAGAATAAAGTAAGTATGGTTTCCAAAAGAAGTTAGTTTAGTCACAAAGAGGGGTGAAACACAAACTAATGACTTAGCTGGGGTCTTAGTATTAAGTAAAGGTATTTTTAAAGAATAGTGCAAAAATGAGAATTTTTGTACATAGCAGAGAATGAACCAAAAGACAGAAAGATAAGAGAATGAGCAGAGATGATGGTCAAAGAAATCTACTAAAGTAAATGATATAGGATGGGATCAATAGTGTATGGAGAATGACTGACCTAGGCCAAGAGAAGACTATCTCTTCTTCTAAGACCTTAATGAAGAGGAAAATGGTGGAGGAAGACTGAAAGATGTGAGAATGACCTCCATATTTTTCAATGAAGTATGAAAACCTGGTCTTCCTTGCCTCAAGTTTCTCCCTATGTCAATCCACTGAGCTTTTTCTAAGGCATCAATCTGATCTTGTCACATCATTCTCAATGAGCTCCTCTCAATGAACTCCCTGTTCTAAGTTAAAATAAAAACTTTTAGATATTTTAAGTCTTTAATAGCTTAGTCCCTTACTCCCTTCTTGGCTTCTTTAATCTCTTCAATTACACAAATCCAACAAAAGTGGTCTACTTACAATGCTTCAAATAGAACTTTCCATTCCTGTCTCTGAACCTTTTTACTGACTGTCCCCTATTCCCTTCTCCTCAGTTGAGAGAGTGGGAGAAGGTGGAGCTGTGGTTGACTTGAGAAAACATGAAGTTTGGAATAGTTCCTGAGGAGAATATGATGACCTATTCGTGCATTGAGAGCCTGCTAGAGATAAGATAAATAATAAAATAAATAATTTTGAGTGAAAAGTATAGGATTTGAAGTCAGAAAATCTTAGTTTAAATCCAGACTGTAACCACCTCTGTGATCTAGGAAAAGTCATGATCTACTTTGACCCCAATTTCCTTATCTATTATAAAATGAGCTGAAAAAGGAAATAGCAAACCACTCCAGTATCTTTGCAAAGAAAACCCTAAATTGGGTCACAAAGACTTGGACATGACTGAAAATGACTGAACACAACAAAATGATGTGGCTGAACTAAATGACTTCTAAGATCCCTATAGCTTTTGATAATGGAGACCATTTTCTGCACTTCTGCCTGCTTTCCTCTCTTGGTTACCAAGATAGTAACTTTCCTGGCTCTTCTCATGGCTTTCTAATAAAACTTATCTATCTTTGTCACTGGCTTCTCATCAATTTTCTGGCTTCTCAATAATGGGTATCACTGAAGGTCTTGCTCCTAGCCTTCTTCTCTTTTCTTTCTATACTCTTTTCCCTTCTCAGTTATATTCACTTCTTTGACTTCAATTACCTCCTAAAAGCAGAGGATTCCTTATCTCTTTCTTTGAACTCCATTCCATCCTCATCATTATCAGAATCTTCCTTACTCTAAAATTTGATCATAGTAGTCCTTTTCTCAAAAATCTTTAATGACTTCCTATTATTAACTAAGTTAATTACAGTTCTTACACTTTAATTCAAGACCATCCCTTCATATTTCATGACTCCTTTCCAGTTACCTAACCATTTGGTCCCACAGAAGACATATTGCATGTTCTTTCCTGCCTTTGATCATATTGTTCCAAGTTCATACAATAACTTTCCTCCTCTTCTAGTGAAATTCTTCCCATACTTATAAGCCCAACTCAATTGCAACCTCATCTATAAAACTATCTCTGATCCTCCTTTTGCTAACTTCCTTTCCATTAGATCTCATATAGAACGTTAGTTTGTGTCTCTCAAGTTCACTTATAATATATCTTGTAATATAATTATTTTAGTCTTTTATGCTTTTGTATTATCCTGTCCTTCATGCCACCTCCCTAGAGAGGCAGCATGATATGGAGGATAAAGAATCAAAGTTAAAGTCAGGAAAAGTAGGGTAGAAGTCCCTTGTTCAGGCACAAATTAGCTCCAAGACCTTAGCAAATGATTTAACCTCTATATGCTGATGGCAGTTCTCTAAGACTTAAGTTGCAGAAAAAATATCCCTCCGCTATGGAGTTCCCTATTCTAATGAATTTACAGGTCCAGATCTTATACTTCTCTCTACATTATATTGCAAACTTCATGAAGCTAGGGTGTAGTAGACTATATACATATATATATATATATATATATATATATATATATATATATATATATATATGTATATATATATGTTTCTATACCTATCCATCTATGAAAGATAATAGATTGTTTTATTTATTCATTCATATATATGTATATCATATATACATATGGAATATACATAAGGAATAAATAAAAGGGTTAGATTATAAAGCAGGAGTCCTTAACTTGGAGTAAGTGAACCCCAAGTTCACAAAATTAATATTTTTAAAATAGTTTGATGAATGTATTTTAATATCATTAGTTTCTGTTAGATTCCTTTGGATTTTATTTTATGCATTTGAAAACATTATTCTGAGAAAGTTTCACTAGATTTACAAAGGAATCCATGAGACAAAAAAATGGGTTAAGAACCCCAGATTAGAGGATCTCTAAAATCCTTCACACTTTTAATCTTTTTTCAAAATTTTGTTAGAAATAATTATCTGAAGTGGTGAAACTTGGGGAACCCACTATTTTTTACTTTTAAATTGTTTTGCTCTCAATTTAAGAGAAAACAGCAAAAAAATGAGAAAAGAAATCTAATTAAGGCTGCATAGTGAAATAGAGAATGTTAATCAGTCCCCTGGTACCTCACCATGTTAAAGCAATGCAGGAGTAAATTCTGTCAAGTCCTATTAAACTGGAAAATCTACAGCAGAGACTAGACCATGAATTGTTTATGTCATTGAAGGACCAACCTAAGTTTAGAAGGGGTCTTCAGCATACGACTGATCACCAGGTGGTGATTTTATTTTTGGTCAAAGAAACTTATGAAACTGTCTAATAAAGCATGAAGAGGTCATCTTCTAAATAAGTGAAGTAGTGCACACATTAATGAAAATTGGTGTCCTGAAGTAGGGAAGGAGTTATTATATTTGTTGGACTTAGGACCCTCCTTATTGTCAAAGAGATGCAAAAAGTACTTTTAAAAATTCTTTTTTGAGGACCTATCCAGAAATAAATTGTTTTTTAAACCACATGCAACTCTTTTCTTATCAGTCCTGTTTTCTGAGCTATCTCTAATCAGAAACTTCAGCATCTTTAGACATTCAATTTTTATCATTTGTGCCAATTCCTAAATACTGATGGTGATTCCAGACTGAGTCAAGCTGCTCTCACCTTTCCCTTGCTAGTTTATTTCTTGGCTTGGTATGAGAATGTTCAAACACAGACCAATTTCCTTCACATCCTTCCCAAGACAGGGGATTCTGAATCAGGCAAGATACAAGAGGAGTGAGGCACCAGAGCTTTGGCACTGATTTGCAGAAGGGGTATGTTTGGCAGACCACCCTCACTCTCCCAATCTCATCACAGCCTGATTCTGAAAATCAAACCTCAAATAGTTCTTTATTCACTAGCACTGGAAAGTGCCTTCCTCACTAACTATGTTACTTGTTTTGTAAGACAGTCAAATTCAGTAGCAGTACTATCATTCTTACATTTTTACCTATCAATCTTGGACCCAAGAGACTTCCAGCAGAATGAATTACTCAGTGTACAGGCATTGTAATGATCTGATCCTGTAGATAGTCTTACAGAAAAGTCTTCCTATGCATAAGTTTTAGAAATCATTATGGGTGACGAAATAGCAACACCAGAACTCTTTATGTTAAACAATTTATCCATCACTCAAAAACAATTTCACAATTGAAAGTTTTTCAATTTTCCTTTCTTTCAGAAAATAATATAAAAGTCCTCAGGAAAAACCCTTTTTAAATCATCCCTTTTTTTCCCCTACCCAGTCCCCTTTGATCAAGCCAGACATATTTTCTGTCAGATATTTCTACATTTTGTTTGTAGTTCTTCTGAACCTTCATATTTCTAGTCAGGAGAGGTTTTCTGGAGAAGGTGGAGTTTCAGAACTTGTTTGAATCAAAGGGGAATGAAGATTAGAAAGGGGAGCTATTGAATGGATGTCATAAGAAAAGATTATAAAAATAAATGAATTAGCTAATTAATGCTATAGTGATCAGGAATTACGGAGACCAGAAGAGTAAAATGAAGGCATATTCAATATGATTAGGAAGGCTCTTTTCTTTAATAATAAGGAAGTATACTATAATGGGGAAAGTACTAGTCTTACTGATCAGGAGATCTGTGTTCAAGTCTCACTTTACACAGTTCCCAGATGCATAGTTATAGACAAACATTCTTCTGAGCTCCTGCTTATCAAATAAAAAGTGTGTGTGTGGGGGGGGGGGGGATTATGCTATACATGGTGAGCGAAACAGCTTGTAAACCTTAAAATATCATGAAAATGTAAACTACTGTTGCTGATATTGATTTCATGGGTCATATCAGTTACCATGGATTTATCACCTGGAACTACATCTTTTGGGGATGGACCACTACACTGTTAGCTAAGCCAAACTTTGGGTGGCAATTATATCCTTTCACCAGGACTTTATTTAAAGACTCTCCAGCTTGATAGAAACTACAAGATTTTTTTGCTACACTCACAGCCTTTGAGAAACTAGGGTGTTATTAAGGATGTTACGAATTGATGAATATTTATAATGTATCAGTGTAACTTTAAAATTCTGGGTAAAATATTTTTAAGTAGATTCCATCTGCCATCAATTTAGGCACCAGAGAAAACTGGTTGCAATCATTAATTCCAAATTAAAGGTGGGGGGGGAAATTTCCATTCCCAAACTTTGTTTTTTATTTTAGAATCCCAAATGCCTATTGCATGGCTAATGGCCAAATGTTCCAACAGATTTCCCTCCCTAATTGCTGAGGTGGTGTTGGTGCTGGTTATGGTGGTGTCTGTGGGCTGAAGAGATGAATCATCCATGCAATTTGATCAGTTGGTACAAGCTGCTTTCTCTGTCCAACAGATTTATGATCAGTATCAGGGCTGCAAAGTCCAGCTGCTACATACGCCATCACCTCCTGAAGCCGCCCGGCATGAGATTTCAGTTTAGCATGTAATTCCTTATGGCCCTGTGCTTTGTAAAGAAATAGAAAAGCATAGCACGTCAGGGGTTTGTAACATTATTCTTTTGGAAAAGTTCTTCTAGATCTTGAGAACTTTCTTAACAATATATTGATTGTGTTCATTTCTACTATCCTTTCATTCCAAAGTAGCCCTTAGGCTACACCCCATGGATTTAGGCAGAAGTCCAGTGAGGAAATTACTCACTTAGCACCCATAAATGAAATAGGACTTTGCTAAAAACTGTTTATGATTTTATCAAATTATCTCCAGTCTGTAAATGTATGGCCATACCTCAAATTATTTTATTTAAACCACAATTTATAAAGACAGTAAATCCATATTTCCTGCATTTAAAAGTGTCAGACAATTAACACTTCTTCCCCAATTTTGAATTAGTGTGTTTCAAATGGACTGCTGCTTTCACTTGATCTTCAGAAAGACACAATTGATTTTTAAGGACATCAAATTTCCTTTTCCTTCCAATTTTCAAAAAGAAGTGTTACAAATGTGAATTTGAGTGCAGAAAGCAGCTTTTTCTAAAAATGTCTCTTTCCTCAAAAGTCCATGAAACATTTTTTCAGAACTTGACTCAATATATACAACTACTATAAGCTCTAAATTCAAGGAAGTCTTATTTTGGGGGATTGGAAGGGAGAATTATACTATTTTCCATTTAATATTTCAGGTTGTTGTGGCCTATTACAAAGGAAGCATTGTGTACATATACTGAAGAATACACCTTTACTTAACTGAAAAAAAAAACCCTATCTATATAAGAAAAATAAAGAATGGCTCCTAAACAAGTCACATTCCCTCACTAAAAATGTGAAAAGTAATAGGATAGAACAGGACCAACTATTACTATGACTTTCAAGTGATGAAACATTCCCATCAGAATGTCAGTGAACCAAAAATACATCTCCATCCCTTCCTCTATAAACTAGGGACAATAATGTTTTGTACCTCATCAATCTCCTAAGTCCCATGCTACTAGGATGAACTGGACTGTACTAGAACTGAGAAAGTTACTTTATGAATAGAAGACATTGTCTTGTTAGCTATTATAAACATGTTTAATAGGAACTCTATTTCAGAATAAGGATGGGAACATGAAGACAACTGCTATGCATTGCAAACCTCAGGTAATAAGGTTGATATAAATCATGTTTCAGACATAATTCATTCTCCATAGTAATTCTCCTTGTTGAACCTTCTTCCAGGATTCTCAGTCTCCCTACTCACCCCAAAACGATATTCCCTTTTATGTTTCCTATCAAGTTTTGTGTGAAAAGATCCCTTTTAAACTTAGCATTTTCTACACAGACACACACACACTGAAATTGCTGCAACTAAGTTTTTGTTATTATTTTTTCTTTTACCTCTAGTAAGATGCTGTTGGTTCCTTAGTATGCCTTTATTCCATTCCCATTGTCATCCATGAACTCTTGTGAAGAAATTGCTAGATGAGATGCTAGTGTCCAAGCCACATATTTCCTTTATACCTAACAACATAATAGTTCTTAGTTTCAGGTTCTCACAATAGGGCAGGATGTCTACATAGTCAGTATTATCTTACTCCTAAGAGAAATGATCATATAAATATATTAAAAGATCTCTTAACCTAATTTGGTTTCTGCTATTTTTACTTCGGCTACATTCCCATTGGTCAATTCAATTCACAGGAAATTATCAACTTTCTTTCTTTAACTATATTTCCTTCACATCTGATGCTCAGTGAAGATCATTTTTGGTATTCACTGGGAAACAGTAGGGAAAAGAGGGAAAAGAAGATTCATATGCTGAAGGTGACTTTTTTATTTGCTGACTGAAAGACATGGAGAGAGAGAGAGAGAGAGAGAGAGAGAGAGAGAGAGAGAGAGAGAGAGAGAGAGAGAGAGAGAGAGAGAGATACAAAATGAGTATTAGGCTGGATGGGACCAAGGGGAAAGAACTAGAAGAATCTTTACTGAGGGAAACTAGGAAACATGATTGCCACAGTTGAAACAATAGGATCATTTATTAGAAAATATTTGAAGGTACAGCAATGTTGTATTCAGGTCAGTTAGTTTTATTGATTAAGCAATTACATGAACTATGGAGTCTAACAAGCAAAGGATATCAGCAACAAGTCTTTCACTTCTCACTTCACAGTTTTTTTACTAACTCAACTTAGTAGTTGTGGGATAATCTGCAGGAAGAGGAAAATAGTAAGATAAAGAAAATCAATGAGTTCTATTCCAAAGAAAACTACTTGTCAGAACTCAGAGGCAATATGCTTAATATATACTATGTGATATCATGACATTTCATATTTTCATGTATACTGCATGGACAATACCTGCTAAACAACAATTCATACACAATTCCATTGTCAGTATTGTTCTAAGTTGTTATCTGAACATTAGAAGTTCCTTATATCTGGAGGTCTTCAAGAGGAGGTAAGGTGACAAATTGTTGGGTATGTTGTAGAGAAGATTATTATTTAGGGTGTGTGTTAAAGCCAATGGATGAGAATAGGAAAGTTTGCTCTATAAGGTACTTAGGAAGCTAAGTTCCAGATCAAGCTCAGTTCAGAGAATAAATAAGAAAATAACTTAGTTGGGAGACTAATTAAGGGAGAGAAGATTGGATCTATCTATGGATTTAGTTTTATCAATTATCTCCTGAAAGTAAACACAGCCTCCTGGCTTGGTTGTAAAGTTAACTAGAACCATGCAGGCTGAAAAAAAATCTGGAATCAAGTTGAACTTATTTAGCTAAGTCTAGATCAGCATTATCCTTGAGGGTTTGTAGTGATTCAGAAGATTACCCCAAGGACTAAGAGAAAATCAGACTTTAATAGTATAAAAATAAACGCATAACAGTCATGTTTATTAACTTTAGATTTGCAAAACACTTTGTATTCATGAATTCATAATTTTCATTGAAACCTGAAAGGTTGAGCACTATTCTTATTCCTATTTCATGAACAAGAAAACTGAGACTGACAAAAGTTGCTTCTTGACTTCTGGCCAGGAAGTGCCTAGATTTGACTTTAATTCTTTATAACTCCAAGCATAATATCTACTTTCTGCTATTTCCAGACCATGCTACCTACACAATGGTCACCATCATCTTTTTCCTCATCCATCTTCCAGTAGGACTTTGGACTCTGTTCCTGGAACTACTCTTTATAAGTTTATTGCTGTGTGTGTGTGTGTGTGTGTGTGTGTGTGTGTGTGTGTGTGTGTGTGTGTGAGAGAGAGAGAGAGAGAGAGAGAGAGAGAGAGAGAGAGAGAGAGAGAGAGAGAGTGCGAGAGTGCTTTGGCTTCATCTTGTCCAGAAACAAGCTTCCATGTCACTTCCCAGCTCTCATGTCACTATCCTCTTTTTTTCATTCACTTTAAAATGATGTTTTCCTCAGTCAGAACATAAGCTTCTTGAGGGTAGGGTTAGTCTCATTTATTATATTTGTATCCTTAGCACCAATCACAGTTCTTAGTATATAGTAAGCACTTAATTAATACTTCTTCATCATTATTATCATTAGACCAATCTGATTCCCCTAAATATTATTCTGGATAGCACCTAGTTTTGTTTTTAATCTGAAACATAAATATGTGGGTAGGAAAACAGAATTAGACTAGATAAGAATCAATGATAATGAACTAGGAAAAAGCTTTCCAAATGGCAAGCAAGGAAGCAAATTGAACGTGGATACGATAAAAGAAGTATTTACTAAAAAATCTTAGACTCAAATTTCCACCTAATTGATATTCCCTATATATCATATAGGGAAAAGACACTGATTTAGAGTCAAAAATCATGCATTTATATCCCAACTCTGTACTTCTTGAAATCACTTAACCCTCAATTTCCTCAATTATAAATTTTCTGATCTGTAAAATGGGAATTATACTTGTACTATTTATTTAACACTTTTAGTAAGAGAGACACTTTTGAAATTTTAGAAGTATCCATCCACCAATAGATATCTTTCATTGGAAGAATATTTCTAAATGATATTGCATGGCACCTAACACCATCTACAGAATTGGTTGGATTTATTAGAAAGATAGCTTTTGTAATCATTGACACCACCCTGGCAGTGATCAGTTCACTTAATTCAAATTCTAAATACAGAGAAAACATTATAAAGCAGTTTTGGGAGTCATCAATATTTCTACATTACAGGCTATCCATTATATGTCAAACTGTACTAATCTATCATGGCTCGTCAGCAAGCTTAGCTGTATTCCTCATCTCCCAAGCAAAAATTTGCAAAAGGACCTCACCTCCCATCTCTTGTCCTCAGGAAACTCCCCCCTGGGATGCTGTTCTTCTGCAGGCTTCTTGAAGGAGACTTATGTCATTTACTCTTTCACCAGGTTGAACCTCCCTGACTTATATTTCAGATCTGTAGTAGAAGGAATAGCTCTCTCATGGATTCCCACTGCTGTGACAATTTTACCTAAAACTTAATAACCAATAAAACACTTTAAAGCAGAAGGGACTTAAGTAATAAAGTTCTCTTTTCCCCCTCCCCTGGGTGTGTAAGGAGTGGGAAAAGGCAGTATTTTAAACTAGTTGCTGAATTTGTTTTGTTGTTTAGAGCAGATGAAAACAAAGGGCAAGTACATATTTCAAAGAACTGACAAGCAATGTTGACTTGAAACCAAGCCAAAGGCTGAATCCTCCGCAGAATTGTTGATGTGTCACAAATCTAATAGCATAAATGTATAACGAACAGCCTTTTGGCATCGACTCACCAAAGTAACAGGCCCCTTCCAGCAGGTAAAGAAGAAAAAGAATTAACAAAAAGACAGATTCTCTCAGTGCATAAAGTACTCCATGTAAAGAAGTTTAAAGCCTTGGGAGTTGTGCTACTTCTTCTAGACCACTTCAGTAGGGTACCACTTGCTGCATGGAAGGATGGAAAGATTTCTATTTGGGCAAACCTGGCTATGAAACGTAAGCCTGTGAATCAAGGCACTTCTTTCCACTTTCATTTCAAAATGACTAGAGTTTCAAATTTAAAGACTGCTAGGAGGGAAAACATGATGGAAGTCATATCCTCCAAAGTACTATGTGGTCCCAAGAAAAGGCAGTGGTGTATTTCTGGTTCCCTTTTACTCAAGTATAGCCATGGCAAGGCAGTTGGTATGAGGCAAAGAATGACAGACTTTGACCAAAAGTTCCCACTTAATTTGAAATATAATACAGAGTCATGGAACTGGAGAATCTTAACCTTTCACCTTTGCCGTTTCACATTTAATTCAGTGCTCTTAAAATCGTAATATCACAGATTAAGAGCTGGAAGAGATTTGAGAACAACTTACCCTCTCCCCTTCATGTTACAGAGGAAGAAACTGAAACCCAGAGATATTAAATGAAGTTAACCAGAGGCAAAAGAGGTTATCTGGTTAACTCATGATCATACAAGTACCAAGTAGCAGAAATGAATTCAAGCCCAGTTTCTCTGATTCAAGAGCTGGCATAGTATTCACAGTATCCTGAATGCATGGGAGGGCTATCCCATGACTTCTTCCCACACTGAAGGGTTAACCCTAGATAAATTTAGTATTCAAACTTGTTTGTCTATGACATCTTTAGTTGCTTGATTCTAAACCTTTTTTCTGATGTAATAGATGGAGTATCTGGTCTCAGACATTTACAAGCTCTGTGACCCTGGACAGGTCACTTAATCTGTCTGCCTTAGTTTCCTCCTCTAGGAAAAAAAGAGTAACATCTACCTCCTAGGTCGATGCTTGTGAGGTGTCAAAAGAGATGACATTTATTTAATACTTTTATATAAAATCTGGCAGATAGTAGATACCATTAAACATTAATTATCATTGCTGTTGCTATTACTGCTATTGCTGTTGCTGCTGCTGCTGCTACTACTACTGTTACTAATGCTACTACTACTACGACTACTACTACTTCTACTTCTACCCCCTACCAGTACCAATGCTACTATTATTACTACTGCTGCTGCCACTGCTATGAAATATGATATTCCTTGTCTCTATTGAAATATGAGCAAAGCAAGGTAAAAATTTTCTGTTTGCCTGTCCGCTTTTTGGAGATATTTTATGATTCTTATGCTTGTCTATTTCTTTTATTCTCCAGGTTTTTTCTGATATTGCTGGATTTCTGTGATTCCTTTGACCAAGAAGTAGAAGGAAATTTGATCCCCACTCCCATATTAAGTTTGCCTTGGACTGCAGGGTAATACAAGATATGTTAAAATGGCAGTATAATGAGACCTCAAGGGCTTCTTTTGCTTTCCAGAGAAGCTTCCAGATAATCTCTACTTCTACTACCATGCTCCATCCTCCTTCTCTTTGAATCATTTCATTTCATTCATACTAATATGCAAAAGAGTGATATAGTTTAAACTGTTGCTCTTTTCCTAGTTGTTTGAATGTTAAAAAAAACTTAAAGCATACAACTCTAATGGGAAGGGGAGGGGAAAATATATTTATTAAGTACCCAAAATAGACCAAAGCATTTCAAGTACTTTATAAATATTATCTTACTTGATCTTTAGAACATCCTTAAGAGGCAGATGTTATTATCTATCCCCATATCACAGCTGAAGAAACTGAAGCTGACAAAGATTAAGTGACTTGCCCAGGATCTCACAGCTAGTAATTTTCTGAGTCATATTTGAATTCAAGTCTTATTGACTCAAAGACCTGCTCTCTCTCCACTCCACCATCTAGCTGCCTAAGTGGTGTGGTAGTCATTCAATAGTGCAATAGGAGCAACCAAACTTTGTCTTGCCTTTTGTGAGGGAGAGGAATTTTAAGATTACCTGGAGAAAAGTAACAGAAACCCTTGGGGTCTCATTAGATTGCCATTTAACATATTTTGTATAGCCCTGGTGTCTGTGGCCAAAAACTGACTAAGGGACTGGGGATCAAATTTCCATTTGCTTCCTGGCTAAAGGGATTGGGGAAATCCAGTAACATCTGAAAAAGCTAGGAATAGAAGAGAGAGACAATCTCACAGTGAGCTGGCTACCATAACAAGAATGATATGATATCCCTGAAAGAGTACAGGCACAAAAAAACTATCATATTTTGGTCTGTTTATATTTCAATAGAGATAAGAAACACCTTAAATTTCATTTTATTTATTATTTTAGGACTTCCCAAAACTTCATAACTTTCCTTTCTTAGCTGTTTAATTTTTTAAAAAAGTGGTAACTTCATCTCCAAAAATATGCCTCTTCTTTCCCTACTCAATTAGTCAATTGTAACTACAAAGAACAAGAGAGAGAAAAGAGAAAAATCAGTTTTGCAAAATTAATATATTAGATGAGACTGACAATATATTAATGTTCCTCCTCAATCAAGGATGATAGAGGATCCTTCTTTCATCTCAACCATGGGACCAAGTTTGCTCAGTATAATTAGACCAGTGTTCAGTTTTTGTGGTTGTTTTTATTATTGTTTCCATTTATGTTGTTATAGTCATTTTGCATATTGTCTCTCTCATTTTGCTTACTTCACATTGCATTAGTTCATATTATGCTTTCCTAAAATGTTCTATATTCTTCAAACTTATCATTTCTTACAGTTTAGTTATATACTATTACATGGAGGTACCACAGTCTCTTTTGCCATTCCCAAATCAGTAGGCAACCACTTTGTTTTCAATTTTGTTTGTTATTTAAAACCCATCTGTTTCTCTTCAGTTAATAGCAGTAAAAACCCTAAGAAAACATATTGTGTTACATGTTTATTTTAGGAATAAAAGAGTAGGGGAAACATATGCATCCCATTCCAAAATCCCTGGGTAAGAAAAAAGCTAGGTGGAAATTCAAGAATTTCTACCTGAAACAGGCAGGTATGTAAAAGCTTTTGGACCAGGGGTAGAGAAAGTATCTTTGAGTAGAACAGTGGAATTTTTTCTGGATTCAGAATCAGAGGTCTTAGGTTTGAGTCCCAATATCCTAGTTCTGTCACTAATTACTGTGTGACCTTGGACAATAAAATTTAACCTCCCTGGGACTCAGTTTCCTAATCTATAAAAGAGATTTACCTAAATGACCAGTTAACTTTACGTTATCTTCCAACTCTAAATCTATAATCCTATTCTCCCAGTGTCAAATGAACAAAAAAATATTCCTGTCAGATTGAACCTGATAAAGACCTTCATTCTTCCCACACCAATTTTATCAATATATTGAACTCCTGTTTTGGAGTCTTCTTCCATTGAAGAAGATGGGAAACTTACCTGTAACTGAGAGTCCTACCTTGCCCATGGTAACACAACTAGGCTGTGTCAAAGGCAGGAGTGCACCCATGCCATCCAAGCTTGATTCCCTAGGATCTCACAGGCTCTAACCACTACTCTAGTCTTTCTTGGTAAAGATTGGAGATTTTTTTTAGGATTGTTGAGGACTGAGAAAGTTCTTGTTGCCTTTGAATGAAATGGTACAGAACATCTATCCTATTCATGTGACCAGTTCTGCTATGCACTATATATGCTAATAAGGAAAACATTTCAGTCTTTCTCTCTTCAGAACCCCTGCTGTTAGTCCTCTTTGACAGAATCATCAAAATTCACTGGTACAGTATATCAAATATATGTATATAAATGCATCAGTTAATGTGTTCATTCATCTGATGACCAATTATTAAGTGGCTCATATATTCTAAGAATTCTTTTGAGCATTTAGAGAGATATCAAAATGTAATGCATTCTATTAAATAAATTTTATTTTAATTGTTCACTGTGTTCAAAGCACTATTCTGGGTGCAGGACAAATACAAAAAAAAAACACAGTCGCTCTCTCAAAGGGTTTATATTCTTCTGAAAGTATAAAACATGTACACTAGTAGGTAAATAAAAGAGATTTCAAGAGGAATAGATGATGATAAATGTGGGAGTAAGTCAGAAGATAAGAAAAGACCTCAAGTAACATTGTGTGCTCTGAGGGAACCCCAGGTAAGGAGGAAGTGTAGACATGGGAACAGGGATGGAGACTACTTGTATAGAGGCTGGAAGGTGGGTGATAGAATGATGTTCAATGGATGACATGCAATGAAGATACGATTAAAATTGTTAAAAACCGATGCCAGTCTTAGATTTCACAATCTAATAGGAGAGATAGCAACTATACACAAGTAGATAATAATAATATCTGAATGGATAATACTTGAACAATAACTTTATCACAAGACCAACTATGATAATAGGATGACACTATATGGGATAAAGCATATACACACACATACATATACATATATATATGTATGTATGTATATATATATATATACAGGATCATATAATTTAACTCTAAAAGTAATCTTGAAGACCACCTAGTTCTTCATTCTATATGTGAAGAATTCAGTCATCTGTATTGAAATGATAATTAAACTCAGGGTGATCACAGGGCTATATAGCCCTAAAGCTCTACAGAAGCTCTGAAGTCGTCTAGTACAACTTCCTCATTTTTACAGATGAGAAAAATGAAACGCAGGAAGATAGAATTACTTGCCTAAAGATGGAGAGAGAGAAAGATATCTCCTCTCAGGATAAAGCCTTGTGAGATACCACCAATTAATGAGTGAGCAAAAAATGATGATTTAACAAAGGGAACTGAGAAGGTGTAGTCAGACAACTAGGAGAACCAAGAGAGCAGTAGTGCTGCTCAAGCTAAAGGAAAAAGAATGTCCCTGAAAGAGAAAATGGTCAAAACTTTCAAAAGCTATAGAGAAATCAAGTAGGATGAGAGCTGAATAATTTTAAAAATCATTGATAACCTTAAGGAGAGGAATTTCAGTCAAGTGGTAGTGCTAGGTCAGATTACAAGCAATTCAGAAGGAGAAGACAAGAAAATGGATGCAACAATCAGTAGCAAGTAGATGAAGTTTGGTGGTTTGAGAAGAGATGTGAGTAGTTAATTTAAGGGCTAACAAGGACCAGTGAAGGTAAGTAAGGGGTTGGAAAAGTCCTAGGATTGCTGGTAGGCAGTGGAGAAGGAATGAATGTAAGGAAGAAAGAGTGAATGGAAAGTTGTACCTTCAGTTAAATTAATGAAAATTTATTTTCAAGTTAGAAATTTTCCCAAGATGAAAAATGTAAAAGATCACTAATAACACTTAAAAATCTCTAATGAAGAAAGTGTGGGAGACTCTACTCTGCCATAAGTTAACAGGATAAGATAGACCAGATTTGGTCCACCAGGGAATGTAAGTTGTGACTCTCTCTTACTTGGTTCCTTGGGGAAGTGGTAAAATATTTGAAAAACATGTTTAAAGAGACGAAGGATATGTAGTGAGGGGAGGCACAGGTAAGGCACATCTCAGCCTCCTCTGCCTCTCTTTACCATATGTCCCTGGATGAGATGCAAGCCTGGTCTAAAAGGAGGGGACAGAGATAAAACACTGGGCTAGAGAGCTTGACCCTTTAGTTCTCAGTGGAAGTCCTTGAGGGAGGGGGAAAGTCTAATATATTCATTTTAAAGATGAGAAAAGCATGAAATTTTGGAGATTATGTAAGTTGCCCTAAGTCACAGAGGTAGTAAATGTCAGAGGTGAAATTTGAACCTAGAAGCACTGTTTTCAGGACAACTTACTTTTTAGATAGCCTTCCTCAGGGTAACAGACAATCTGGAAATCAATGGCAGTCTGGGTTGTGTTCCTCCAATCAAGAAAGTGACCACAGAGAGTGGTTCACTTCAACAGAAGGTGAAAACTCGGGTTGGGACACATACCTTTAGTCACAGCCCAGGAGGCATTCTTTACATGCAATAGTTATAACTCTCCCTTTCCAGGGGGGTCTTTTCTTTCCCTTCAAGATTGGGATGGGAATTCAAGATTCCCATCAAAATGCAAATTTTCATTCTGGTGGGAGCCTGAGAAATAAGTTTGAATATAAAATATACCTGCAAGGAAGCCAGGGTCCCCCAACTCCTAGGCCTAAGATGTACTGGTGCTCCAGTGAAAGATAAGAGAAAATTTATTTTACTTTTCTTTTTTTGGGGGGGGTGGGGACAATCAGGGTTAAGTGACTTGCCCAAGATTCACACAGCTAGTAACTGTCTTGGGTGAGATTTGAACTCATTTCCTCCTGACTCCAGGGCCATACTCTGCAACACCTAGCTGTCCCAACACAAATTTCAAGAATCTGCCTGAAAAAGTTTTGGACCAAGGGTTAGGACACCTAAATTCTAGTTTCTATTCTGAGGTTACTTCTCTCTTTCTTTCTTTGTAAAATAAACAGGTTGGCAAGGTGGTCTCAAAGACCCAATTTCATGATAAAGCCCTAACATGATACTTAGAAAACTTAGGAGGAATCCCTTTTGAAACCTCTTTCAAGTCTCTCTTCAAAATCATTTAGCTCTTTGCTTTAAGGGACCATATACTCCCATTCCTCAATAATCAGGCTTTTCCAGAAACTAATATATAAAATCAAAAGACTTAGAACCTAGTTATCCAATATAATTACATAATTACATAAAGTAGAAAACAATAAATGACTACTGAACTTAACTCTGAGCAAATGGTTGCAGGAAGATTGGAGAGCTTCCTCAGCAATGATCCTGTGGCATCTCCACTTTTCTAGTGGAGTATGGTTTCCCCCTTCACTATTACCTCAAGTAATGCTTTCTCCTGCCTTGGTCCTGGTTTAAAATACTTACCTCAAGTGCCAAAAATGTCTAATTATACCTCTGATGAAGAGAATTATAATGAGAGATATAATGAATGATCAAAGGGGAAGATTCTAAAAATGGATAGGAGTAAAATTAAGTGCAGAGGTTGACCTTGGCATTGAGAATGGTCATTTCTTTATCAAAAAAAAATGAAGCAAAGGAACAGAGAATGGATAATGATGATGATGATGATGATGGAGATGCAGATGTTTTGTACAATAGTAGACACAATAAATGTTTATTGAATTAAAACTGCTAAAAGTCAGGGAAGAAATACCATCTCTTCTCTATAGGTCCTCTTCTATTGTTTCTTCATCCCTGGGATACAAACATGAAGTAGACAGAAGAGCAAAAGAGGAAACAGTGATAGAAAGAGAGAGGGCAAGCAAATCGTACTTCTAATCTGTATCATTTTGAAACCTCAAAGCAAGATTCCTCATTCAACAGAAGAAACTGGATTTCAGAGAAGAAGTGAACTGATTTACTCATGGTCATATAATCAGAAAGTCTCAGTCAGGATTTAAACTTAGATCTTTTGAATTGAGATGCAATGTTTTGGATTTGTTTGTTTTTTGTTTTTATTTTTGCTTTCCCAAAAATTTATTGTATATCTCTTCATGAAAAGTATCTGAAGCCAAAGGACAATCTTTAATCCTGTTGAGAATTTCTAGGTGCTAGCCTTCCTTTGTCCTTTTCATTCATCTCTTGAGGGTAGCTGCCTGCAAGGAACCTCTTTTCACCTCCCTCCAGCACTAAATCTCTATTTCTGATCACGGTTTTTTAAAACTTAGTCTACTGTGAACTCTTAATTGCATTCAATAGTGTCAATGGCAACCAGGACACACATTGGTTTTGGTAGAGGTAGCACAAAATTACTTAAAACAAAAAATAATAACTCAACTAACATAAATGAGGACACATACAGACACCCACACATACATACACATATGTGCATACACCAAATCCTCACAATCTTTTATCTCTATGGATAAAACACTTATAAAAGCAAATTAAACATGCTTCCAATGTTTTCTTCATCATTATCCCCCTGGCTCCTGTCACTCATTGCTCTTAAATTCCAATCTTATCAATAACCACATTTGAATGAAAGTTTTGTCCCAAATAAAATGAAGAACCTGTGACCCCAAATTCATATCACATAGAGCATTATCTATTTGGCCAATGTATAAGACCAAATCTCATACAAGTAAAAGGAATATCTGTGTGCAGCTAGTTAACTGAAAGATTTATTTAAAAATCTTCATAAGATACTCCCAGCATAGCAGAAAGGATATTAAAAATAGAAAAATAGCCTTGAAGATGACTGTAAACTGAAGTATAATTTATCACTATTAGAGATTAAAGGAAGTCATTTTGTTGCACTAACAATCCCTAATAAAGACAATAGCTGTCACTTAAACAGACCATCAAATTGTGAAGTCAACACAAGTGCAATGTTCCAATTTGCTAACCATCGATGGGTATTAAATTGCTGTGTTTGTAACTCCACAAATCTACAGTATGGTGTTCTAGCCTATAGCAGATGACCAATCAATACTGCAATTGACTTCTGAGACATTAGGGTGCCATTTTGTAATCTGCAAACCACTGTCCTCCCTAGAGCAGGATAAGAATTACCTTAGAGATCATCTAGACTAATTGTCCTTTTATAAATTTTGCCTTTTAGGAGGCTGGACAGCTAGCTAGTAGCAAAACTGGATTGGTCTAGTGCTCTTTCCATAATGCCATCTTAAGTAAAAGGACTAGGTAAGCTCTATGTTGAATTGAAGACCTCATTAAGTAACATTAGGCAAACCTCTGAAGTTGGAAACCCTCTGAATGCCTCTAAGCTATAAAATTGATATTTAACAAATTACTATCTTTAAGTGATTTTTAGTTTGGAGAACTTGGTTTGAACCTTACCTACTTATTGAACAGGGACATGTGTGTATGTGTGTGTATATGTAAGTGTCACTCACCAAATTAGTCCAGTCACATGCTCTTTCATTTGCAAAATGAAAGTATCTTTTTATCCCAATTGGTTGTGTCTCCTTTAGAATTTGATCTATTTTCTAGAATATTCCTTTCTGGAGAAGAGACCAATTTGAATGTATGAAAAGTCTTAATCATCTTTCTGTAACAATACCCAAGGGAAAGGAGAAGATGCTATGTTGTCTCAATTAGACTAATTTTACATAACTCCCAAAGTTGTATATAATAGTCTTGATTGACCTTGGAAGTCAATAGGTAGGTAGCTACCTATATAGTAAGGTTTTAGGATACTCATACCCAAGACATAATGAGCAAACCAAAAAAACCCAAACATTTTCCCACCAGCTTTCTGATGCCCAAAGGTTATAATCAAGTATTTATTTATTCCTTTGGAATTTTGTTTTCTGTCAAAATACAAATATCCCTTTGGAGAAGAAATATATTATCATATACTCAAATGTTAGGGAAAATGAGTTGACCTGATCATTTTGTGCAAAAGTAGTTTTCTGGGAAATAGAAAAAGGAAAGCAAAGAGGGAACCTAATGCCCTGGCCAGTGTGGACATTTAATAAATGCTTACATAATTGGATTGCATTTGTCCATAGTACATGTTGTTTCCATAAAAATTTAGCAAAGGGGAGTAGCTATTAGCAGGTCACCAGTGAAAGAGACTTCTGAGAAAGTTGCAAGGTTGAGTTGTGGTACACAAGTGACCAGTCATAAAACTATAACAAATACCTACAGAATCTAAGCAGGTACTCAAATAAAAGACTACTATTTTATCCTTATTTGCTGATCTTGAAAAGAAAAGTAACTCTGGGGAGTCACAAGACCTCATCACTCAAAACCAAAAAAAAATGAATCTTTTGTCAGAAGGACTTAGGTCAAATCCAAAATTTTGCTACTAGTACAGTAGAAATGACACTATGGTGTCACCGAGTCTAAGTTTAAATGTCACTTCTGTTGCTTACAGCCTGTTTAACTTTAGTTAAGTCAATTAACTTCATTGACTCTTGTTTTTTTTTCTTCTATAAAATAAGGGTTTGACCTGAATAGTTGCTAAATCTCTTTCAGCTCAGAATTTTCTTCTTTCTATTTCAGTTTACAATTTTGTTTCCTAGTTTGTATCTTGCTTCCTAAAACATTAATCACTACCTCTAGGATTCTAACTCTGAATCTCAAACTTTAATTTCTTTGTAGAAAGATCCATTTCCTTACCTGTACAAGAAATTCCCTCTTAGACCAATTCTTCCTCTTATCTGGAAACTGGGAAACTTTCAATCACAGGATAGAACCCTCACCAGTAAATATAAATGTAACACTAAATACTAAAAGGAGAGGGAAAATCAAAATGAAAAAAATGCTAAATCTATTGAATATTAATAATGAGATACTTAGGTGGACATTTAAGGAAGTCCCCAGTAATTGTATAGCAGGCCAGGAGCTGAATGATTTTTTTTTAATTTTTGAACTAATAGACATTCTATTTGTAGAGGAAAGAGCTTCTGACTAGAAGGTAGTCCCAGTTCTGCTATTAGCTTGCAGTGTGATATCGAGCAAGTCACTTCCTCTCAGGGGACCTCAGTTTTCAGCTACAAAATCTCTAAGACCTTCTAACTAATATTCTGGGATCATTCCTTGCTTTTGATCCCAAACCAGAGAAGTAGCTTAAAGTAGAAAGTGCTAGATTAGACATTAGAGAACATGGCTTCAATTCTAATTCTGGATTACCTTTCTTTATGACCTTGGCAAGTCGCTTCTAGTTCCCTAATAAATAAAACAGAGGTGTTGGATTAAATATTATCTGAGATCCCCTCCATGGTCCTCTTTTGGTCTCTTTGGGAGCTCAAAGTAAACAGTGGTCCTGTGCCTACTCTGTGAGTTGTATGATTTCCCAACCTCCATCCACAGGAAAAGTCCCATTCAAGTTTTTTGCCTTATGGACTCTCCCACTTCTTCACACCTCTACTACAGTCCTTCTTCAAGCACTATCCTTTTCAGACACCTCAAGTCATTCTAAAAACCCAGGCAGTGTGCAAAGTACAAAAAAAGATCCAGCAGTCTGTAGAAGGAAAAAAAAGTTCATTTGGAAGTGTGTGTGGCCTGTCTTTGCCTCTCAATTTCCTACTTTGAGATTCAAAGCACTTCTCTTCACTTGTTAATTCCCTGCTGAGATGCTGGGTTATGTCTCATCTTCAGGTCCTGCAGACTAGGAATGTGATTTCTAGCAATGCCTTCATTAGAATGAAATTTCATTAAAACAAAACTGTTGGGGTGATCCATGGAGTTTGTTAAAACAGCATTTTACCTCAATTGTATTTTAAATGAGATCAAATAAAGTGTGTTTACTGGCTCAGAGGAGCATTCATTATTAAGGCTAGAGAGTAATACAAAAAAAAAATTTGATTAGAATAAACCCTGACCCTACCTAATGCTCATTTTCAGAAAGGAAATGTTTGATGAGATTTTCAGAGCTTCGAATTTGGATGATGATCTTCTTACAAAGATAATGTCCTGATCCCTATAACTACAAGGGCCAAATGTGTGACTGCTTCGTGACTATAGAGATGTGTTGACTTAATCAGACAAGAAGGTGGAAACAAATTTAATTATCAGCAGACGGCTGTCCAATCCATTAGACTTGAGGATGAAGAGCTCATTAAAAACACAAATACAAATATTACCCTGGTTTGTAATGAGTAAACAGTTTCTGCTTTTCAGCATAAAACTTTTTTCTGAACTTGTTTTTATATATCATCCAAAACAGAGAGAGAGGTATCATCAGCATTAAGGCTGTGGACTTATTTTTTTAAGCATTGTCACCCCTGCCTCAATATGCACTTTGCTTTAAATTAGCTATAATGGCAGTGTACTGAACTAGCAGTCTGCTCATTTTCTCTGAGTAGTTGGAGAGCCATAGAATATTAGCTGTCAAAGTTCCTCCCATTCTCACTAGATGAATGCTATAAATTTGCTGACATCATTAAAGGGAAATGAGGAGGGGGTGAGAGCTATTAAATGTGAATTTAAATTTAATCATTTTAACCAAACAATTTTTATAAATCACAACTATTGAGTGAAATCTCTATGGAGACGTGTTAGATAATGGAGAAAGATCTTTGCATATATACATGTTTGTGTATATATTCAAAGCCATGGCAGTTAACATTGTATATAGATAGATAGATAAATAGATAGATATAGATATAGATTAGATATAGATATAGATATAGATATAGATATAGATATAGATATAGATATAGATGATATAGATATGTATGTATTTAATCCAGGGATACTTTGAGACTTCTGGGTCTTAATTATCCATTTCAATCTTCACCCCCAAAAAACCACCCCCTTTGCTGAGAACTAGAAAATAAATTAGTCTTTCCCACTCCCTCCACCCCAGCACCTACCCATCTGCCACAATTTAGGAAGCTATGGTGCATAGGAAATGAACAGGGATTTTACTTCTGTTATTTTTGCCAACTTTGTTATTATTTTATTTCTATTCACCCAATTGTAGCTTCTTGGAGAAACTGGTTATTGTCTGTTATTTATGTGTCCTATGTAATTATGTTCAAAGGATCATCACAATTAAGGTGATATGCTGGTCAAGATAGGATTTCATTTTTAATGATCTTGACTTGCCACAATAAGTTATATACTAGACTGTATCCAGAGGGAGACTATTTCTTGTGGCTATATATATTACATTCAGATGGCATTTCATGACAAGATAAAAGGGCTCTACTTTGGATACTATGGAGTGATGTGGGGGGAGGGGGTGGGGATGATAATAATTTGATTGGGTATACCTAGAACTGATTAAATGACTTGCTGAAGAGTAGTAACTAAAGGATTAAACCTGAACCCTGAAGGAAAGTCTCTACTAGAGTGCCCTAGGAACCTGCTCTTGACTTTATCTTGTTCGAGATACCTTATCTTGTTCAGAATCTTTGATGAAAGAATTATTAAATTTGTACATAAAAAGGAGATAGAGAAATTGCTAACATGAAGAAGGACAAATTCAACAACCAAAAAGATGGCATGAAATCTAAAATTATGAGATTTAATAGGGACAAATGTGAGATTTCACATGGACCAAAAAATTCACTGCACAAGTACAGGATGAGGACTATATAGAGGACTAGACAACAATTCTTAAAAAAAAAAATACTTAGGGGGTTTAATTGACTACCAGTTCATCCCAAAACAGTAGTGTGATAGAGCAGCCAAATTAACAACAGAAACCTTATGGGATCTTAGGCTGTATTCACATTGAAACATAAGGTTCAGTATGAGAGAGGTGATAGTTTTGTTCCACTCTGCCCAGGTCCTATCACATCTGGAGGATTGTGCTCAATTCTGGGCGTCACATTGATGGAAGGCCATTGAAAGCTGAAGAAGAGATTGACCTGAATGAAAAGAGGACTGGAAACCATGTCACATAAGGATCATTTGAAAGAATGGGAATTTTTACCCTGGAAGAGAGAAGACTTAGGGGAGAGATGATAGCTGTCTGCACTATATAAAAGCCTGTCATGTGAAAAAAAAAACAGATTTATTCTACTTGATCCCCCGAGTCAGAGCTAAAAAAAATGGGTGGAAATGTTTTTAAAAGGCAGATTCTGATTCATATAATAAAAAAAATAAAACCCTTAACAATTATAGTTGTGCACAATTGGTTAGGAGAGGGAAAGGGATATCTTCATGTACTATGTGCTTTACAAATATTTTCTCTTTTGGATCCTAACAATAACCTATGAGGAAGGTGCTTTTATTACCACCCTTTCACAGATGAAGAAACCAAAACAATTTCTAACTTGTCCTGGATCACTCTGCTATTAAATAAATATTCAAATAGAAGGTCACATTTGAATTCAGTTTTTCCCTGACTCTAAGGTTCAATTTTCTGTCCTTACAATATCAGCTGGTAATAAGTTCTTCATCATTGTAGACTGTCAAACAGCAAAAAGTTTCTTTCTGATGGCAGTTGTCCCCACCTCATATTCCCTTCCAGTCTTCTTTCCCCTGGGGCTCAAGGTCCAGAGCTTTTGTCAACACTTGAGTACAGTCATCCAAGCATTAATGCACTTACCTCTCTAAAGTCATGACTAAACTGATTTGTTCTGATTTTGTAGTGATAGTGTGAATGATCTGACAATTATCCAAGGTAGGATACTGACTCCCCTCTGTTTATCAATAACAATATTTTTCTGTTGAGAAATTCTCCTCCCCCACTCCCTAACCTAAGATTTCCAACAAGCTTTCACCTTCTGCTTCCCTTATCCCCTGATTCCAAGTCACTATATGCAAAATAACAAAGCTATATGGACTTTCTGTGGTGATTTAGTTGGAAGACATAGAGGAGACACAGGCAAAGCAAGTATGAGTTTTAATCTTCATCACTGAAGGAAATACTCATGTTGATGACAGTCGAGATTCATTCAAGTGGTTATTTATCTTCTCAGAATCTTAGATTCTTTATGTAGAAAATGAAGATGATCCTACTTTTTCTATTCACTTCACTATTCTGAGAAAAGTACTTTGAAAACTTTAAACATCTATAAACATAATGATAATAATAATAATGGCTATTATTATTAATTATTTTCAAAGTCCAGATTAAAAAATTTAATTTCCTTAGTGAATTTATCACGTGTTACATTGGTGTTCTGGGGTGGAATATAAGTTCTGATTTAGATAACTATTATCCTTGAATATGGTCTTCATAGATAGACACCCAGAAGATAAATTTTAGGTACAAGGAAATTATTTAGTGATATATGCTGGAAGAGACTTGTGTGACTAAGTAATATAAGAAATAGATGTATTGTGTAAGGAAGAAACCAAGGAGAAAGAAAGAAAGAGAAAAAGACAAATACAGAGATAAACAGAGAAAAGTGAGAAAAAACAGAAACAAAAAGAAGAGAGATAACAGTAGCATAGTGGATAGAGCTGTGACCTTGGAGTCAGGAAAATTGGAATTCAAGTCCTTTCTCTGATTCATCTTTCTAGATATGTAATGATAAACAAATCACAAGTTTTCATTTAACCAGATAATGTACAGAAAGTTGTTGATCTGCATCAACAGAAGGAATTTCCACTATAGGAGTCCCATTTATTGATGAATTTATTGATCCAAAACAAAAAAGGAATGCCCCTGGAAAACACCCCCTCAATATTGAAGAGGATATCAGATTGGACCATGATATCAATAAAACATTTCATCACTACTTTAAAAAAGACTAATGCCCATATATGTGTGTCTTTACCACTTCTAAAAATTTTAGTCTATAATCCCAGAAATCCAGTCTTAATTAACAGAGGCAGGTCTTTGTTTAAATCTCTCTAATGGTTCACCTGAGGGTGCTATATTTAATTTCATATTCAGGGCTAAGTAAAACAAAAGCAGCAAACAAAGGAAGATTTGATTCAAAGTTGAAATCATTGCATTCCATTACCTTGGACTTCAGAGTCCTCCAGAAGATTTTTTCTATTTCAAACCTGTGAAAAATATTGGTATGGAAATCACAATAGAATACTGAAGAAATTCAGAAACATCTCTTAACCACACCAACCCACATCAGAGTTATGTCTTTGGGTGATATCATTCCCAAATGTGAATTATCACAAAGCATTTTGATTTTTTAAAATTTAATCAGCAAAGCAATATATTTCCCCCTGAAACCACGTCATCATAGAGATTTTGATCCCTTGAGCTGCAGCTCTGTCTTTGCCATGTTTGGAAATGCAGGTTTGCTGAACCTGACTCATAATAAATAATTCATTACCTTTTGAGATCCCTAAAGAAAATATTTAAAATCTAATAATGCTTGGGAGTTAGTTGAGTTGCAGAAATGTTTTTTTTAAAATTAATCATATTTAAATTTCAAAAGCAGCCTGAGGTGTAAGTGGGTCTCTGCCTCATGGTTAAAGCATCCCTGTTAAGATACAACTTCATTGGTGTTAGGAAAGGTTTTTTGAGATATAGAGGTATTCAAATATTAAAGTTTTCTTGAAATCTGAGTCTCAAAACAGATCTGAGTAAACAACCAAAACAATTTTCTTTTTTCTTATTAGGAATGAGGAAAGGCACTGAATGGAAAGTTTGGACACCTGGATTATATACCATATCTCCTTAGGTAAGTCATTTTGAGGCATTATGAGTGTCACTTTCTTAGTCTTAGTCTTAAAGCTTTTGTACTAGAGTGTCTTGAAGGTTCCTTCCATCCCTCTGATCCCATGATAAAAACTCCTTTGACTTCAGTGGATGTAGCTGTGACTAATTTGGAAAAAAATTGATTTTATTGTAGAGATGTTTTTAAACTTTTAGGTATCATATGCTCTTTGACAGTCTGATGTTATCTATTTAACCCTTCTCAGAATATGGTTTCAAAAATACACAAAATAAGCTATGCAAAATTTAACAAAGATATTGAAATATAATTATTAAGATATATAAAAAAAGTTCATGGACCCAATTTAAGAACCACTGCTGTAGCACCACCTTCTTAAAAAATGTGTTCTTTTTTTATTTTTGAATAACCTCAACTTTCTCCTGTTCTAGAGAGATAGCCCTTATAAGTTTGGTTGTTTCTTTGTTTTAATCCTTAAAGTTTATCAGTATATCAAAAAATTATGACAATCTATGAAATGTTTAACACTTATAAATGACATCTTACCAATCTCCCTCTGCAGAGTCAAGGAAAAATTTGTTCTTGAGATTTTCCTTTTGTCGTTGTTTTGTTTTTTACATTATAAATAATTACCAATTGCTCTTCATACTTTGAGACCTCTCATTAAAAAAAGTAATAAAAATTAAGCAAAACCAACAATACAGTACCTCATCTGAAAGTGAATACAATATCCTAAATGCAATATCCTCCAAAATAAGTCTGTATTAAAGTATTTTTTTAAAATAGAAATCTATTTTCTCTCCTTGCTATCTTCCATATCACTGCGGGGGGGGGCAAGAAAAACAAATTCCTCATAACAAATATATGAAATCAAGCAAAATAAATACAGGCTTATTGGCTATATTCAAAAAATATATGTATGTTTAATTTTGCATCCTATTATCTATCATCTAACAATATATTTCTTCATTAATTCTCTGAAACCATGGACATCCATTGCATTAAACTTTGTTCTTGTAGCTTTCAGTTATTTTTCTTGACAGTGTAGTTGCAAATGTATAAATTGTTATGCTTACTTTACTCTGCATCAATTTTCATATATATATTTAAATGTCCTTTATTTCCTCATTTCTTGCAGCACAATAGAATTTTGACACATTCATATAAGACAATTAAATCTACCATTTCTCAGTTGATGGACATCCCTTTCATTTTCAAGTAGGTTTTTTTTTGTTTTGTTCTTTGCCACTACCAAAAAATTCTGACTTTAGAACTCATAAAGTTCTCATGCGCCAGTAATATGACTATTTTGAGTCATTAGTCAGTGTTTTCCTCCTAGATAAGCTCTAGTAGAAGTGCCATTTTGCTCCCATGACCATTGAATAGCCTAGGTCCCTTCCTCAAAAGATGAGTAGGACTTGGTGAAGGCACATGATATCAGTTTGGTTTTAGCCAGAAATGTATGTATGTATGTATGTATATGTAAAGTCTAGTTACAAAACTGAAATTAATATTTCATAAAGAATCTAAAAATGTATATTTCTATAATTTACAATATTTTTAATTGAAATCAACAGAAATAATTTTCAAATCTCAATAAAAGGCTTAACTTTCAGTATGTGAAAAGCAATAAATTGAAAGAGTGTTTCACACAGCAATGGAGCATTCATTTCAGATTTAAGGGCACTGGAAGTATTTGGAGCAAATAATGGTTGAGGAAGCTAATGTGGCTTAATAGCCACAGATCACTGTAACCCTGGAAAAGTCACTTAATCTCTGTCAGTCTTATTTCTTTTATCTGTAAAATGGGGATAAAAAATCACACTTCTATAGAGTTGTTGAAGGGATTAAAACTAATAATTATAACAATTATATAGTTGAATGTGTGTGTGCATTGTATTTATATGAAGCACTTTGAAAATATGAAATGTGAATTATTATTATTATTATTATCATTATTTTAGGGGGTAAGGTATTATTATATTCCATAAATTCTTCATTGAAATAGTAATAACATTCAAGTGAGACAGTCAGGTAAATAAAACTTTTTTCTTTTGAGAGGTCAGATAAACTTTACATATTCAGAAAGAGAAAACTAAAGGGACTGAAGAATGTCTCTGTCAGCCCCTTTATTTCACTTTATCTCTTAAGCTAGATTGATGCATATGTAAGTAATTATAACTTCCTTTTTTTCCTAACTCAGTTAAAAAATCTTCAAAATGCCTAGAATCTGTGAGTTTTGTGGGATTGGGTTACTGTTCTAAAAAGAGCTGACCTTCTAGGAACAGTTAGAAATGCAAAGCCATTTTCCAGGAACTTACAAGAATGCAGTCTCATTGCTGGCAGTAAATTGGAATAAAGATATTCACATCTTTCTGTATCTTCCTGTAAAGGTCCACCTACATGATGTCTGTGTTACCAAGTAAGTCATGGTGCTAGACCAAATGCAGAAGAATACAAACCTCTGTAGGTTAATAACTATTTCATTTTTGAATTGTTTCACCATCTTTTTGGATTAGATATAGTCAGTGATTAATAAATGTCTGTGCAGCCTAGATTGTAATGGATTAAATTTAGTATAAGGTTTTGTTGACTTTTGTTAAAATTTCAAAATTGCATCTCTCATGGGTTATAAGCAAAAAAAAAAAAATCAAATCATTGCAATTGAATTGCACTACATATATTAAGTCTTACTATGCAAATTATTCCAACCTTAATCAATTATCCTTAGGTGTTTTTTTAATCCAGAAAAAGAATGAGAGTAAATGCCTTTTTAAAATGTTTGTGAGAATATTTTACTTGATCTTCTCTGAGGAGAGCCTACTGCAATGAAAAATAAAGACCTCATCAAGTTAAAGTAGAGGAACTAAGAGATAGAGATGTTGATTGGAGAGGTAAAAGAGGCCTGCCTCACAAGAAGGTCATCCTGAATATAAGAGTTCAAGAATAAAAAGACCAAGGCAGGATCCCTGCAGTGTTTGCTGAATGAAAGTAAAATAATTCAAAATAATAAGTGGATTGTTTGAAAAGAGAGACAGTGACTCATCCTCTTATATAGCTAAAGTTGTACCTCCAGTGCTAATCTGTATTCTAATATATTGTTCTACCCAAATAATTTCTACCCCAATATTTAGACAAATGTTCAACTGGAGGTAAAAAAGTAATTATAGGTGGAGAAATTGATGCCGGGACTAAGGTATCCCTCACTTCATTATACTGTATAATAGCTCTACCTTAAAGATTGAGCTTCATCATTATTTTAAATAGAGGACATATGCTTTTCTCTTTTCTGTTAATAACAATATATCGATGAATTGCAAAAATTCTTGATGAATTGCATGCCTCTTGCTTGTTTAAGCCCTTTGATGAAAATACATGTAACATATATTGTATTGTGTGTGTTTAGAAGACTAAATTAATGTTGGATTGAACTCCTAGATTGGACCAAAGAGCATTATGGCAATAAACAAACTCTTAGCTTCAGAATTAGTATTTGGGCTTTAAATTCCAACTTTAGGGACTTCCGGCCAAGATAGCAGACAGAAGATAGGAACTGTGTTAAGTGCTCCTGGGGTCCTCTCAAAAATAACATGAAAGAAACCTCTTAACAGAAACTTGATCAACAAAATCCAGAAAAAGAAACTAGGAGAAGAATATCTATCAACAAGGTCTGCCTCAGGGGATGGTGGGTGAACCGGAAACAGAGAACAAAGTGTTGGCACAGGGACAGCAGCTGGGGGAAGCCAGAGGGCTGACCTCAGCCACAGAGACTTAAACAACTTTATCCATGGAGTTCTTGGGGTGGGGGGAGCTCTGCACACCTGGAAGTAGTCCAGCTCCAGCACTGGATCTGAGCTCCATACTTTTAGTGAAGGAATAAACAGTAGCCACACCCCCACCCCCTCAGGCTCAGGTGTGAAATACAGAGACTGGCTTCCTCCCCCAGGGCCCAAACCATTGTTCAAGGTCAACTCAAACCCTGCTGCCCCTCCTCACCCCCTCCCACACCCTCCAGGATAGGGAGAGGGCTTCAATCACTCCAGAGATACAACCAGCACCTTCTATTGGCCCTCCCTTGGAATTACTAAACTGGGTGAACAAAACCTCTAGGGTTTTGAAAAGCAAATCTCTGGGAGCCAACCCCACTCAACACAAGACCCTAGAAAAATGAAGAAAAGCCAGAAGTAAGGGGGACCCTATAGAGAAATACTTAGAAGAAATAGATTCTAAGCCAGAGAGATCTAGCACTTCTGAGGAGAATATGAATTGGTCTCCAGCCCAGAAAGACTTCCTTGAGGAAATCAGGAAGGAGTTAAAATTCAATTGGGAAAATTGGGAAAAGAAACTGAAGAAAAAATTAATACACTGCGAGAGAAAATTAACATCTCACAACAAGAAAACAAATCCTTGGGAAATACATTTGGACAAATACAAAATAAGAATAATTCTCTCAGATCCTCAATTGGACAAATGCAAAAAGAAAATAATTCTCTCAAAATTGCACTTGGGCAAATGGAAAACTCCTTCAATTGGAACAATTGGAAAAGGAGTTGCAAAAGGTAAATGAAAAAAAATCTTCTATAAAAAATAAGAATGAAATCTGTGGGAACTAATGATTTCATGAGACAACAAGATTCTATTAAATAAAACCAAAAGATTGAAAAAAATAGGAGAAAATGTAAAATACTCCATGAGCAAAACCTAGAGAACCAATAAAGAAGGGACAACCTCAGAATAATAACAGGACTTCCTGAAAACATTGAAGAGAAAAAAGTCCTGGACTTAATATAGGATTTAGTGCTGGAAAAGTGCCTTGATATCATGGAACAGAGGGAAAAATAGTAATTAAAAGAGTTCCTAAAATGAAAACACCAAGAAATGCTGTGGCCAAATTCCAGAACTATCAGATAAAAAAGAAAATCCTGCAAGCAGCCAGAAACAATTTGAATACCAAGGAGCCATAGTAAGGATTACACAAGACCTGGCTACATCAACATTAAGGGATCAAAGGGCCTGGAATGAGGTATTTCAAAGAACAGGGGAGCTTGGAATGCAGCCAAGAATCCACAACCCAGCAAAGCTTCCCTTTTCCATGGGAAAAGATGGACATTTAACAAAAATGGGAGACTTCCAACATTTCCTGATGAAAAGACAAGAGCTAAGTAGAAAATTTGGATATCAAACAGCAGACTCCAGAGACACATGAAAAGGTAAAAAAAGGGGGGCTAAAGGGGAAAAATACCTACTATCCAATAAGATGATGCTGGCTATATCCTTAACTGGGAGAAAGACTCCAATAACTCTCAAAAATTGTAACTCTATTAGAGAGAATATATTTAGCCAGAGGTGATGGACACTCAAGACTTTTCTGTGACTCAGATAGAAAGATTAAAAAATATACCTCCTTAAAAAGTAGAATAGTAAGGAGACAGGAGGATGGAGGAGATTGAATGGGGTAAATCACATTACATTGTGGTACAAAAAACATATTGCAATAGAGGAGAAGAAAGGAGGAGATTAGAACCCATGAATCTTTTTCTCATCAGACTTGGCTTAAAGTTAACTTACACACACTCAATTAAGTTAAGAATCTTGTCTTACTTTTCAAGTATTAAAAAGGGAAAAGGGGAGATAAGAAAAGGGGAGAGAAAAAGGGGAACTAGCAGAAGGAAGGGAAGGAGGAAGAGGAAAAGGGAAAGAAAAGGGAGGGGGTTGATATAGGAGGGCAAACAAACTGAAGGTATCTATCGGTAGTTGGAAACAAAACACTGGGGAATATGAATAAAGAGAAAAAAAGGAAAAATACAGAGGGAAGATAGCATGGAGGGAAATAAAGAATTAGTAATTATTACTTTGAATGTGAATGTGATGAACTTTTCCTTAAAACATGAGTGAATAGCAGAGTGGATTAAAAACCAGAAACCTACAATATGTTGCTTAAGAGAAACTCATTTGAAGCAAAGAGATACATATAGAGTAAAATAAAAGGTTGGGACAAAATATATTTTGCTTCAACTGAAGTGAAAAAAGCAGGGGTTGCAATGCTTATCTCAGACAAAGTAGCTGCAAAAGTAGTGTTAAAAGAGATAAGGAAAGAAACTATATCCTCCTAAAAGGTACCATAGACAATAAAGTAATTTCAATACTAAATATGTATGTATACTATGGTATAGCATCCAAATTCTTAGAGGAGAAGTCGAAAGAGTTACAGAAAGACATAGACAGAAAAATTCTATGAGAAGGAGACCCCAATTTCCTGCTCTCAGATTTTAGGCAAATCTAATCATAAAATAAACAAGGAAGTTGAAGAGGTAAATAGATTGTTAGAAAACTTAGATATGATCAACTTATGGAGGAATTGGATGGGAATAGAAAGGAATATACTTTCTTTCCTGCAATACATAGCATTACAAAAAAATTGACCATGTACTAGGGCATGAAAACCTAATGATCAACTGGAGAAAGGCAGAAATAGTGAACACATTTTCTCAGATCATAATGCAATAAAAATCATATGCACTATTGGGAGAGGGAGATATCAACCCAAAACTAATTGGAAAGTAAATAACCTCATTTTAAAGAATGAGTGGATCAAACAACAAATTATAGAAAGAATTAATTATTTCATCCTAGATAATGAAACAACATACCAAAACCTATGGAATTCACTCAAGGTGGCAGTCAGGGGATATATTATATCTTTAAATGCTTACATGAATAAATTAGAGAAAGAAGAAATCAAAGAACTAAATATGCAACTAAAAAATTAGAAAATGAACAAATTAAAACACCCCAATTAAATACAAAATTAGAAATTCTAAAGGTTAAAGAAGAAATTAGTAAAATCAAAAGCAAGAAAACTATTGAACTAATAAAACCAAGAGTTGGTTTTATGAAAAAGCAATAAAATTGATAAACCTCTGGTCAATGATTTTAAAAAATGAAGAAAACCAAATTGCTAGTATCATAAATGAAAAAAGGTGAACTCACCACCAAAGAGGAGGAAATTAAAGTAATAATTCAGAATTATTTTGCCCAACTCTATGCCAATAAATTTGATGAGCTAAATGAAATAGATGAATATTTACAAAAATATGAGTTGCCCAGATTAAATGAAGAGGAAATTAAATACCTAAATTACCCTATCTCAGAAAGAAATTCAACAAGCCATTATTGAACTCCCTAAGAAAATATTTCCAGTGCCAGATGGATTCACAAGTGAATTCAATCAAACATTTAAAGAACAATTGGTTCCAATTCTTTACAAACTCTTTGGAAAAATAGGTAAAGAGGGAACTCTGCCTATCTCTTTCTATGACACCAATATGGTGCTGATACCTAAACCAGGAAGAGTTAAAACAGAGAAAGAAAATTATAGACCTATCTCCCTGATGAATAAAGGTGCAAAAATCTTAAATAAAATCTTAGCAAAACAATTATAAGTTATCACTAGGATAATACACTATGACCAAGTAGGATTTATCACAAGAATTCAGAGTTGGTTCAATATTAGGAAAACAGGTCAGAAATCATATGATTATATCAATAGATGCTAAAAAAAACTTTTGACAAAATACAGTACCCATTCCTACAAAAAACACTAGAGAGCATAGGAAAAATAGATTGTTCCTTAGAATAATAAGCAGCATCTATCTGAAACCATCAACAATCATAATGTGCAATGGGGATAGGCTAGAGGCATTCCCAATAAGATCAGGAGTGAAACAAGGATGCCCATTATCACCACTACTATTCAATATTGTATTAGAAATATTAGCTTAAGCAATAAGAGAAGAAAAAGAAATTGAAGGAATTAGAATTGGGAAGGAAGAGCCAAAACTCCCACTCTTTGTGGTATACCTAGAGAATCCCAAAAAATAATCTAAAAAACTACTAGAAATAATTAACAACTTTTGCAAAGTCATAGGATATAAAATAAGCCCTCACAAAGCTTCAACATTTCTATATATGACTAGCAAGATGCAGCGAAAGAGAAATCCCATTCAAAGTAACCTCAGACAATTTAAAATACCTGGGAGTCTACCTGCCAAGGCAGACTCAGAAACTTTTTGAAAACAATTACAAAACACTTCTCACACAAATAAAATCAGATTTCAATAACTGGGCAAATATCAACTGCTCATGGACAGGCCGAGCAAATATAATAAAAATGACAATTCTACCAAAACTAAACTACTTGTGGGAAAGTTAGGTGGTGCAGTGGATTGAGCACTGGCCCTGGAGTCAGGAGGACCTTAGTTCAAATCCGACCTCAGACACTTAATTATTGCCTAGCTCTGTGACTTTGGGCAAGTCACTTAACCCCATTGCCTTGAATAAATAAAAATAAATAAAAAATAAAAAATAAACTATTTGTTTAGTGTCCTACCAATCAAAATTCCAAAAAAATTACTTTAATGAGTCAGAAAAAGTTGTAAATAAATTTATATAGAGAAATAAAAAGTCAAGAATTTCCAGGGATTCAATGAAAAAAAAGTGCAAAAGAAGGTGGCTTAGCCTTATCAGATCTAAAATTATAAAGCATCAGTCATCAAAACTCTGGTATTGGCTAAGAAATAGAGTGGTGGGGGCAGATAGGTGGCGCAGTGGATAGAGCACTGGCCCTGGAGTCAGGAGTACCTGAGTTCAAATCCAGCCTCAGACACTTAATAATTACCTAGCTGTGTGGCCTTGGGCAAGTCACTTAACCCCATTGCCTTGCGAAAACTTAAAAAAAAATAGAGTGGTGGATCAGTGGAATAGACAAGGTACAATAGCAGGAAATGAATATAGTAATCTGCTGTTTGATAAACCCAAAGAGTTCAGCTATTGGGATAAAAACTGTTGGGAAAATTGGAAGTTAGTATGGAAGAAACTTAGATTATACTAATACCTCACACCCTATACCAAGATAAGATCAAAATGGACATAGGATTTTGAAATAAAAAAAATATTATAAGTAAACTAGAAGATCAAAGAGTAGTTTACCTGTCAGATCTATGGAAAGGGAAGCAATTTATCACCAAGGAAGAGATGGAAAATATCATTAAAAACAAACTAGAAAATTTTAATTACATTAAATTAAAAAGCTTTTGCACATACAAAACCACTGTAACCAAGATCAAAAGAAATGAAGGAAAAAGGAAAACAATTTTTACAACTAGTATTTCTGACGAAGGATTTATTTCTAAAATATACAGAGAACTGAGTCAAATTTCCAAACAAGCAAGCCATTCCCCAATTGACAAATGATCAAAGGATATGCAAAGGCAATTTACAGATGAGGAAATCAAAGCAATCCATAGTCATATGAAAAATTGTTCTAAATCATTACTAATTAGAGAAATGCAAATTAAAGCATCTCTGAGGTACCACCTCACAACTCTCAGATTGGCCAATATGACCAGAAAGGACAATGATCAGTGTTGGAAGGGATGTGGGATATCTGGGACACTAATGCATTGCCGGTGGAGTTGTGAACTCATCCAACCTTTCTGGAGTGTAATTTGGAATTATGTCCAAAGGGCAATAAAAATGTGCATACTGTTTGATGCAGCCATACCACTGCTGGGTCTATACCCTGAAGAGATTATGAAAAAGGGTAAAAACATTACTTGTACAAAAATATTTATAGCAGCCCTGTTTGTGGTGGCAACGAATTGGAAGTTAAGTAAATGTCTTCAATTGGGGAATGGCTTAAACTGTGGTATATGTGTTTACATATATATATGTATATGTAATTTACAAAACACTATTGTTCTTTAGAAACCAGGAGGGATGGGAATTCAGGGAAGCCTGGAGGAATTTGCATGAACTGATGCTGAATGAGATGAGCAGAACCAGAAAAACATTGTGCACACTAACAGTAACATGGGGGTGATGATCAAACTTGATGTACTTGCTCATCTCATCAATGTAACAATCAAGGATAGTTCTGGACTATCTGTGATGGGCTATATCCAGAGAAAGAACTGTGGAGTTTGAACAAAGATCACAGACTATTACGTTTAATTTTAAAAAAACAACAGTATCTTATTATGTAATTTTACAATCTCCTACACCTTGGTTTTTTTTTTCTTAAGGATATGATTTCTCTCTCATCGCATTCAATTTAGATCAATGTATACCATGGAAAGAATGTAAAAACTAACAGACTGCCTTCTGTGGGGGATGGGGGAGGCAAGCAAGATTAGGGAAAAAATTGTAAAACTCAAAAAGTCAAAATAAATTCCATCTTTAGACTAGAAAAAGAAGAATTAGTATTTGGAAGCACTTGGAATTTTTCTAACTTCTTTCATTTACAAAAAGAGCTCAGGGTACTTAATTCAAATGAAAGTTTTCTTACTTTTTGGAGTAAATTAACACTTCCACAACATCTCAAATTAGATTCATAGATGCAGAACTGGTAGGGACCACAGAATTTATCTAGTGTAAAATCCTCATTATTTACAGTTCCAAAGAGTCTGTCACTTAGCAAGAGTTACACAGGTACTAATTGGTCAAATGAAAATTGGTACCTAAGTCTCTGACTCTAAATGCAGTGCTCTATTTCCTGTACAATGTGGTATTCTCCTTTGAGATTGAAAACTGGTATTGTGTTCAAGTGAATTTCATCAATTAAGTTTCTGGGGAAACTATTTACAAGTGCGAAATACTAGGCAATATTTTCACATTTAAGGAAATGAATATATAAAGATGGAAGTCACAACAATAAGAGAAATCAGAACTATCCCCTAACAATAGTTTCAAGGTAAGATGGGTCCCAACAAAAATGAATTGCAAACTGTCCCTAAGCCTCAAAAATAATCCTGTCATTAATTCAAACATGATTTGAGACTGTTGTAGAAAGAAATTAAAAAGATAAACATTATCCTACCCTCAAATGTGCTTACAAGATATTAAAGGGAATAGAAACAAAGCCAAACAAACAAGAATAAAGTATCTCTTTCCACTGCCTTCAGATTGTATGTTACTGTATCTCAAAATTTCATGCAAGAGCTAGGTGTCTACATTAACCCCAAATGGCAACAAAAAATGGGGAGAGACAGTGCTAATAGTGTTCATGACTGGCTATTCTCCCAGTCATGAGATTAAGTATTGTGCCCAAAAATATCTGTTCTCCATGTTAAATCAGAGCTAGAAAAATCTATTTCCAACATTTGGTTTATCAAAGTCATTTATCTAATGATATAGTCTAATTTTAGGATAATCTCAATTTAAGGGAATAATCTGGGGAAAGAGCAAAGGGGAAATATGATGTGAGGATTCAAGATAGAGTGGTAAACCACTCTGAACATCTTGGAAAGAATGAGTAATTTATTGCAAACTTTGATACATTTGATTCTCAATCACAAATTCAAGAGTCAAGGATGTCAGTATGGATATATGAGATAGACAAATAATTTCTAAAACCTTATTTAATTTCTTGAGAGAAGTGAGAGTAGGATATTTGGACAAATGGGAAGCTGGGCAAGTAATCTTGTGAGAAGCAAGTGAAGATTCCCAGGGTCCAAGAAAGAAAGAGAATTTGGTAGATTTCTACTTTAATAGAGATAGTATGGTTTTTATCCAAACTGTAATGTGATCTATTATGCTTTGAATCAGGTCTCATTAAGAGATGCTGTGACATGGTCAGATTGAAAGATGGAGAGGACAGTTTATTAATGGAAAATGTGCTATGGTTTCTATCTCATCCAACAAATATTTATCCCAGAGGGGTTAAGTAGCAGCCAAATGGACTGATTTTCATTTCCCCCCACTTTTTCTTTACTGCTACCAACCTCTATTAAGAAGTGCTAATGAATAGTGGGGAAAAAATAACTCCATGATAGCTGTAGTGGTGGAAAGTACAAGACCTAGATAAAAAACAAAATGGATCTTTGAATAACTGAATTGACCTTATTTAATAATCAATGCTTTCTCCCCCCCCCCAAGTTTCCTACTAATTGTCTTCATCATCAGAAGTTCCTACAACCAAGAATAATGAGAATTTTGGGGGAAAATACCACCTAATTTTGTGCAATTTTAACTAGAATTACATATTAGCTTTTGGCATCCTGGAACAGATTGAGATCTCTTCAGCTAGTTATCTGCCAAATATAACTTTTCCCCCTTTGTAGCATCTTCTGAATATGCCAGAAACTCCTTATTTCTAAAGACATAAGTTAGTTCAAGCCAGAATATCACTCTCCTGAATTAAATTAAAACCTCACATCCATCAACTTCTGTCCACTTACACAGTCATCAACCTGGTTCATCATTTGAGTCCTCATCATCTTTTGTCTGGACTTGTAATGACTTCCTCATAGGGCTCTCTCCTCCAGTATATCTTCCAAAGAGCTAGCAAAATGACCTTCCTCAGTTACAAGTATGACCATGTACTTCTCTTATTCAAAAGCCTTCAGTGACTTCCAATTGTTTAACCATAAAATCCAAACTGCTCAGCCATTTTTTAAATTATATTCTTTTAGCCAATAAATTTGAAATCTCATTTATTGACTAAAAGAATATAATTCTATTTTTTTCTCCCTAGGGATGCACTTTACCTCTTCCGATCCTCTCAGAATGTTTATTTTTCCCTCAAGGCTCAAATTCTGAGAAATCTCTCTTCTTTTCCTCTTTATTAAATAATTTAATTATTAATGTATTTATGTGTTCAAATTATTGTGTATTTTATTATAATATTTACTTCTCTAATCTATATCTTTCTGTCTACCTATTTATCTACCTGACTTTATCTCTCTATCTCAGGAAGACTGGAAGTTATTTCAAAGGGGGGGTACTATTTGATTTTTGTTTTGGTGACCTAAGGACTAAGTACAGAACATTGAACAAATTAGGTACTCCTTAATGAATGTTGGCTAAATTGAATTGAGTAACCCTACATTCATTCATTCCTTAATACCATTACTAAATTATGCTTTTGCAGTCTTAGCTTTTATAATATCCCAGTCTTTTTCTCAGGGGCTAGAGTGGATTCTAATTACACTCCATTTCTAGGGATACAGCCTAAAATCAAATTGTTTTGTTTTGTTTGAATGACACATCACACTGACTCATATAGCTTATTCAGTCCATTAAAACTAGCTAGTCTTTTTCATGTCTAGCCTTACCTTGTCCAGGCAATTTATACCATTAATTTTATGAAGCTAGGTACAACACTCTACTATTGTCAATACTAGCAAACATGTATAGTGCATTAAAATTCACAAAGTGAAATATTATATATATATATATATGTATGCATGTATGTATACATGGATGAGTGTAGTACATTTTTGTATATAATCTTATTTGCCCCTTGCATCAAACCTGTGAAGGAAGTGTTTCAGGAATTATTATTCCCATTTTCAGATAAAGAAACTGAGGCTCAGAGAGATTATCTGGATAAAAGATAAGAGACAGTTACAACTAGCAAAGTAACTGTTAGCAAATAGATAATAATGCACTGAGTCTCCAATCAGGAGGACCTGAGTACAAATCCATCCTCAGATACTTACTAGCTGTCTGACAACATAAATCACAACCTCAATTTCCTCATCTGTAAAATGGACATAATAATAATACTAACTGGAAGTGTTTTTCAGAAGATCAGATGAGATGATATTTGTAAAAAAGCACTTTGGCCAATGCCTAACACATCATTGCCACAATGTAATGCTGACTTCCAAGTCCAGCTCCTCTCTCCTTTTTTTTTCTTATTTTACCACATTTCCCTCTCATTCCTATTTATTCCTATTAAATTTCCTCCTTTTAGATTATCTTTATTGCTCCAGCCTATCAGGATCTTTGGAGATTTAATTTTATCATCCAATATATTATCACCCCCAGGTTTATATCATCTACAAATGTGAAAAGGACATTTAGATCGCTAATGTTTTTACATTAGAGAACAGTACTGAAGATAAGAGTGCTTCCTTCAAGATGATCTTGATCTAAACCAATTACAAATCCACCTATCTTTATCATCAACCAACCTACATACCTCCATACTGCCAACATGGAGACTGAAAGATTCTTCCAAATACCTTGCTGAAATCTGAATATACTGTGTTAGCAACTAAGCTGCCAAATGGAGTAAATATGTCAAAAAAGGAAATGAAAATATCCATCAATTGGGGAATGGCTGAACAAATTGTGGTATATTGTATGTTACGAAACATTATTATTCTATTAGAAACCAGGAGGGATGGGAATTCAGAGAAGACTGGAAGGATTTGCATGAACTGATGCTGAGCGAGATGAGCAGAACCAGAAAAACATTGTACACCCTTTCTATGACACAATTTTATGTCAGCAGAGAGCCAAATTTATAGTCATCAATCCAGAAGCATTTATATGATGATGATCAATCTTAATGGACTTGCTCATTTCATCAATGCAACAGTCAGGAACAATGTTAGTGTATCTACATTGGCAAATACCATCAGTATCCAAAGAAAGAATTGTGGCGTTTAAACAAAGACTTCTTTTAAAAAAGTTATCTTATTATGTACTTTTGCAGTCTCTTGTATTTTATTTTTCCTAAGGATATGATTTCTCTCTCAACTTATTCAATTTTGATCAATGTTTAGCATGGAAAAAATGTAAAAACTTATCAGACTGCTTTCTATGGAGGGGGATGGGGAGGGAAGTGAGATTAAAAGAAAAATTGTAAAACTCAAAAAGCAATAAAATTTTTTTTTAAAAGGAAATGAGACGGGGCAGCTAGGTGGTGTAGTGGATAAAGCACTGGCCCTGGAGTCAGGAGTACCTGGATTCAAATCCGGTCTCAGACACTTAATAATTTACCTAGCTGTGTGGCCTGGGGCAAGCCACTTAACCCCATTAGCCTTGCAAAAAAAAAAACCTTAAAAAAAAAAAGAAATGAGATTAGCCTGAAATGATTTTTATTCAATGAATCCATGTTCTCTCTTAGTGATTACTGCTTCCTCTTCTAAGTCTTTGTCTGGAAGAGCCATCAGGTTTATTAGAATTCCCTTTCTTCCTCTTTCAGAAAATAGGGATGTTTCCCCGTTGCTAGTCCTTTAGCACCAGGTCTGTCCTCCACAATTCCTCCAAGACATTTGTTGGCAGGTACTGCCAAGTATATACTGGCAGATGTATATATGGTCCAGCTCTGCAGCAGAATATTTGTATATTTAGCCTGATTTATAGAATGCTAGCACAGCACTACATGTAGATAGACATGTTATAAATGCTTCTGGATTGATGACTATAAATTTGGCTCTCTGCTGACATAAATTGGTGTCATAGAAATTGCAGTGGGATGTAAGTCAGGAGTCTTGAGTTCTAATTACAATTCAGAAACATGGGAAGGCATTTCCTAAAAAGACTGTTAAACTTAGATCAGTTAAACCTCTGAATACTTTATTCTGAGACTATGAAGCATTTCACATTTTTCAGCTTGTGTTCTCGTATGTTAATAGAGAGAAAGATTAAATATTTTTCAAAAAAAAAAATCCTCAAAGAGTTGAGGTGAAGTCTCAGTGCAATGCTATATATAAAATATTGTACAAACCTAAAAGTATTGTCAATTCTGGGGCAGCTAGTATAGTGAATAGAGCTCTGGCCTGGAAGTCAGGACAGGAATTTGAATCTGGCCTCAGACACTTGACACTTACTAGCAGTATGACCTTGGGCAAGTCACTTAACCCTGATTGCCTCACATCCAGGGCCATCTCTAGTCATCCTGATTCATTTCCAGCCATTGGACCCAGATGGCTCTGGAAGAGAAAGTAAGTTTGGTGACTTAGCACAGCAGCCCTTCACGTATCCAAATCATGTGTTTGTCATGATACCACTTCCTTGATGTCATGGTCTTCTTTGAGAATGAAACCAATTTTTTTTGTCTGTCTCATCTTTGTTACCCTATTCTCTCCTCCCAGGAGCTCATGGAGATAAAGAAGTCATGGGCTTAATCTGTGGAAATTATAAGGGTAGAATGAGTTTATCACTAAAGCATCCAATTTTGGAAGGGGGCTGCTTTTGACACAGAGGTGCACTTTTAATTTCAAATACTGAAGTTCAATAAGATTCTGAAGTTCTCTATTAGTTTCTAAGGACTGACATTTTCCTCTACTTCAGTTGCAGTGATTTAGAGAGCTGTAACATAATATCCAAAATGTTCTCCAGTTTGAAACTTGGCATGCCAATTATCAACCACTGCCCTTGATTACATCTGAGATTCTTTTAAAATCTTTGAATCCCTTTAGACTAGTTTGCAGCAATATGAAAAAATGAAAAGATAGAGAGAGAAATAAATGGGAGAAAAGAAGGGAGGAAGGAAGAAAGAATGGAAGAAAGGAAAGAAGGAAGGAAGGAAGGAAGGAAGGAAGGAAGGAAGGAAGGAAGGAAGGAAGGAAGGAAGAATTGAGTGTCGTATCTATGCTATTAAAAAAAATCAGCTCCTGATTCCAAATGAAATGAATGCATGCATCCTTTAAGCCTATTAGACAATGTACATCCCTAGCTATTAAAAAAAAAGCTACCTAAAGTATCTGTCTTCACTTTTTGAAATGAATAATTATTTCAATGATATGCCAATCTTCAAAGTCCCTCCTATGAATAAAGGTTGATCAATTTTCATTTTTTAAAAGCTTTACCCATTTGGGAAATGGAGCTGGGAAAAGGCAAGCCAAGTGGAAGTCAGAGCCCCATTGCAGCAGCAAAATCCAAGGGCTTGGATAGAAAGAGGGGAAAGATGGGTCAGAGGCAATCTGCAGAATTAATTATGTTATGTAAAGAAGCACTTCTCAGTCCTCTGAAGGCAGGAGATAGGAGAAGGGTTGGGGGCTGGAATGGAAATGAATTACTTATTTTAAAAGAGGAAGCACTCCCCTAATCCACAGTGTCAGAAAAGGGGTAATCTACAATGACTGCTCCCTGCAGCAATCACCCACCATACATAAGCTAACATTCATGATCCAGAGAAGAGGTTCTAATTTTGGAATTCTTAATCATTTTGTATTTTATGGACTTCTTTGGCAGTCTGGTGAAGCCTATGAAACTATTCTCAAAGAATAGTTTTAAAACAAAACACACAGAATTATGAAATATAGTTATGCTTAGGATATATGTATACTGTGCATGTGTATAATACTGTATATGTACATACATATATTACATATATTATATATATTTGTATACATTTCAAACCTTTTAAGGTTTGCAAAGTGTTTTATAAATATTATCTCATTTGGATCTCCCAAAAACCTTGGAAGTAGAGATATTTACATTCTATAGATAAGGAAACTGAGGTAGACAGGTATTAAAGTGACTTGCCAGGGAAATAGAGCTAGTAAGTGTCTGAAGCTGAATTAGAAACTTAAGAGCAAGGGGCAGCTAGGTGGCTCAGGGGATAGAGCACTAGCCCTGAAGTCAGGAATACCTGAATTCAAATCCAGCCTCCTACACTTCCTAGCTTTGTGGCCTAGGGCAAGCCATTTAGCCCCATTTGCCTTGCAAAAACCTAAAAAAAAAGAAAAAAAAACAAGAGCAAGTATTAGGTCCCCAATTAAAAATAACTAGTCTAGAATATATAATATATGAAATATAACACAATATAATATATGGGCCAATATAAGTAAATAAGGATCATAGAGAAATACTTTTCCAATCTAGATTCAGACATCTAAATCTTGTGAATAAGGTTTTTGTTGTATTTTTTTTCCTTCCATCATTTCCTTAACCTATGAAGCAAAGGCATTCTAGAGAAGAGCCATGTACCCCACAACCAACCATAAACTTGCCTTGTTTAAACATTATCAAGTATGTGGGTTTTGCTTGTTAAGACTAGTCCTTTATCAAATTATAAGCAGGTCATATATTTCGTTCTTTCCATGCCCCAAAATATTAATTAAATCCATTTCTTAGAATTGTGTATATATTGGTAGATATGACAGGCAGCTGCTGAATAAAGTTCATTAAGAGTCTTAAAAGCTCAGTCTCAGGCTGCCTTGGTGACTAATTAAATACCAGACCTTATTGGCAACACTGCAGGGATCCACACAAGTGGACTTGGTGAAAACTTTAATTTCCAGTGGTGATGGATCCAAAATCCCCTCTGTTCTCCTTAAGTTAATAATAAAATCCATTTTTTTTCCTTTTCAAAGAAATACAATGAAAAATCACTTACAGACAGGATAGGAGGGGGATGTATATATTTCAGTATCTCTTTTGAAGAGCAATTCACTTTCAACCCAACTTGTTTTAAAGGGAAGGGGGTAGACATCTAACATATGTTAGCTGACAGGGAGGTTCCCAAAAAATTCAAAATGTAAATGTGCATTCTCCCTTTCTATCTCAGATTCATTCAAACAAACAGCTGATTTGGTTATCATAATTGACCCTTCCCATAAGCACAGGGAATTTAGAAAATTTAGAAAGCTGTACTTCCCCCATGAATTTATTTAATCACCCCAATTAATTGCATGTGATCACAATAGCACTGTGTACCATAACTTCTGAACTTTGTGGATAGATGCCCTTTCAAATTTGAACTTCCTTGGTAAAGTCCCAGTCCTGAGAGATCTTCTTAAGGATAACCAGCTTTCAAAACAAAAAAAGAAACCTTTTTTTTTTTTTTCCTGGGTGGAAGCTGCCTTAACAGATAAAGGGTAAAAATACCATTGACACAAGTTTCGGACACTTTGGTCTGCTTTTTATATCTTCAAGTCAGCATGTAATTTCTCTTTTACTTGGACATTTTGGCTGCAGTCCTAAAACCTTAAGTAAGTTCAGGGTGGAGGCAGAGGTGGAGGTGGGAACTCCAGAAATAGAAATCTACATGTGAAAGGAGCTATATGCAAGAGAATTAGCTCAAATACCAAGTAAAGAAGCTAGTATCTATATAGACCATTCATGAAAGGAAAGAGTTCTTCAAAAAAAAAAAGAATGGGAACCTAAGAAATGGTGATGGTGGTAGAGTGGCAAGGATGTCTCTGACAGCAGAAAAAACTGGGGTGAAGCCTCTTAAATATATTGAGATGTTCCTGAACCAAAAGTCCTAGAAAGAAAGGGAATTCCTAGAACCAAGTGTAAGAATTCTCCACTTGCCAAGAAACAGCAAAAGACAGGAAGGAAAAAAAATCATGACTTTGACCTTCTTTACTGTTAGGAGTATGTGAGTACTATAGATCTAAATGATTAGAGTTAGAATGTCTGGTGACCTCCTCTAATACTTTCATGCAATAAATTGGGGTGATTAAATAAGTTGCAAGGAGAATTTTTGCTTTGTTTTGCTTTTTTAAAAATCTTGTATGTCTGGATGGAAGAATTGTTCATTTCTTATTTGTTAATTGGTTAATTAAAAAATATAGAGGTATTTGAATATAGTTAACCTAATTGCTTCCATGATACCTGAATATTCCTTTACTTTTTCTGTTTAGAGGTAACACAATGTCAAAGGCATTCAAAATCAAATTTCAAGATATTTCAAAGAGATGATTCTAAAAAGAGTGTAAGAGATCATAGACTGTACATTCACAAATGTTTAGTAAGACACCAGCAACTTCTTTCACCTTTGAGCAACTCACTCTGAACCTTAGTTTCTATATCGCTATAAGAATGGTCTATAAATGCAGTCAAGATATCCTTGAATACACGAAACAAATACCTTGACTTTCATTGATAATATTCTATAACAGATCATCTTCACAGTTGAACAGAGCTATCTGAAAAGTACAGAATGATTCCCAACAATGAAGAGGGTTTTTTCTTCCCAATTACTTCAATTTGAAGATGATATTGAATCAATTTCATCAATAACCACAATAATAAAAGCTTTCTGATTGAAATCTGTAATTTTTCAAAAGCATAAGACCTACAGAAGTAAAGTAGAAGAAAAACACAACTACTCTGTATATTTGAAGGTTCAATCCATTCATTTACTCAATCAGTAATAGGTATTTTCCTAAGTACTTTAGTCTTTTCTCTCTTAGTGATCTCATTAGGTCCCATGGCTTTAATTATCATCTCCATGCAGAAGATTCTCTTTATTAGTCTTTGTATTCCACTCTACTCCCACATCATATATATTTAGAATTGAAAGGGAGCTCAGAGGCCATAGAATTTGAACTCCTCATTTTAAAGATGAGGAAACTGAAGCCCAGGGAAGTAAATTGTCCTTTTGGAAGTCACACAGATAATATGACAACAGGAGGATTTGAACCCAGGTCCTTTGACAGCAGAGTCAGTGCTCTTTTCATGATAACATGCCAACTGGTGTCATTTGGTCATCTCTATCCAGATGACCCATAGCTTCCTTAAACTCAGTATGTCCAAGTTGAACCTCATTACCTCCAAAATAATATTGTACAAATCTACCCTTCTTCCCTGTTTCTATTAAAGGCTCTGCCATACTTTCATGTTCACAAACTTGGTATCATCTTCAACTTCTTCTCCTTTATATCCAGCTACACATGCAATTTTATTTAATATCTTCTTAATTAATTTTAAGAGTATATTATATACAATTATAATTAAGAGCATAGCCACCAAAAAAAACCTAAATCATATATCTGATCCTAGCACTACCCATTTTCAAAGATCTTCAGTTGCCTTTAGTACAAAATACAAAAACCTCAGCTTATCATTTAAAATCCTTTACATTCCAACTCTCACCTACTTTTCCAAACTTATTTCTTATGACTCCATGGTTTCTACAATCCAGACAAACTGATTTAATTATCTTCCTCTTGGATCCTTCTAACAATCTAGAATATACTTTCTATTCACCTCTGCCCCTTAGAATTTATAGCTTTCTTCAAAATTACAACTTATCTTCTATCTCTTACTACACTCTTTTTTGAGCCTGTTAGTTGTCATTTCTCTCTCCTTTCTCAAATAATCATGGCATGTTGATCTGTTTACAAGTTGTATGCCATATGTGAGATAAGACAGTAAGATGTAATGAATGTAGAGCTTGGGTTGAAGCCAGGAAGGCATGGGCTCAAATGCCACATGACCCAAGGCAAGTCATGTGACCTCTTAGTACCCTAGGCCATTCTCTAAGACTAAAGCTGCAGAGAAAGTATTAATCTACCAATGTATTGATAGAAGACTTTTGTTCACCTGGGAGTTTCCTACACCAGTGAAATTACAAGGATTTCACTCTCCTATCCCACAAGGGGATTGGAAGTACCTTGAGGACAGAGTCTATCTCTTCTTGTTTTTACATCATCAGCACTTAGGATTGTTTAACATAGGGAACTTACAAGGTTTTGCTGAATTGAATTAGATGGAAAAATTGGATCTGAATTAGAGTGGATAAGTTCTGCAATCAAACAAAGAACTGAGAGCAAAATGAAGTAGTACAAGTAGCAAATTGTAGATCACATTTATGCTGCATTTTCTATGGACTCCACCTTCTTGTTACCCTAAAAGCACAACCTTTGAGAACCAATATTTTACTAGTGCTGCTCTATGATTGTGAATTATGGGATACCAGAAAAATTATGTAGCTCCAAAAACAAAAAAGGAAATTAGGTAGCCTCAAAGAGTATAGGAAAGATACATGTTGAGTATATGGTGAGTATAAGCAATATGTAGTAATTTGCCAAGAATATGAAAGTAGCCTTATGGACATATCTGACTGGAATAGGAAACGAATGGTTAGCCTGTGGCATCCATGGCTCACTAAAAGGACAAGAGGAGATCTCCAGTATGTTGAATTTCCTTTATGAAGGATCTGATTTATAGGACAGAGTCAAAATTGTACTCTAATGAAGGGGTTTGATCTTCGCCACTGGACCTAATACTCACACCATTGAACTCATGGATTCATCGAAGTATTGAAGAAGTAGAACTTAAAAATTTATTTTCAGAAAATAAAAGAACCAATTTTTTAAATGGCTCTGCTGGCACAAGGAAGAACTTGGCCATGACTGTGAACTGTACATTCTAATCAAAATCATATTGCTGATTAGCTTTTCTTACTGTAGGCCAATTACTTCATTGCTATGGTATAGTAGAAAAAGTACATAATTAAGAGCCAGAACTTTATTTTTGGGTTTAAGCCCTGGCACTGCTGCTTAATAGCTGTGTGACCTTGAACTAGTTGAATAACCTTGAGCAACCCACTCTGAACCTTAGTTTCTACATCTGCACAATGGGGATAGTAGCACTTGAACAATCTACCTTATGATAAATTCTTTTGTTTTATTTTTTGGTGATGAATTTGTTTTCATTTCATTCTAGAAATACTTTTTAAGCACCTATTATACTCAAGGGACTTTCTTGGGTAATCATAGAGATAAAAATAAACAATAAAACCCAGCATGTCTCTCAAGAACTTATACTCTACTGACGGGAAAGGGAATTTACAACGGGTATACCAGTAAGTAAATTCAGATTAGTACATTAAAAATGAGCTTGTAAAGCAGAAAACCCTACATAAATATAAAATATTATTCATAATTCACTTATCTTGATGGGAACTTTGTTTATTAGACTCTTAATTTCCATGATAGCAGTTATACTAGGGTACCTAAAATGTGTATCTCTTTCAACACTTAGTATAGTGTTCTGTTTAAAGGAGGTACATAATAAATGCTAAAATAATAATAATAATAATAATAATAACAGTAGAATTTACATAGTGCTTTAATTTGTTTTATATATTATATAATTTGATCCTCACAATGCATCTCTGAGGTAGGTGCTATTACAGATCAAGAAATTGAGACTGAAGTGACTTATCCAGGGTCATGTAGCTGATTTAAGTATCAGAGGCAGGATTGAAACTCAAGCTTTCCAGATTCCAAGTCCACCACTCTATCCAGTACAGTATATATACTGTTAATTGAATTGAATTGGATCACATTGTTTTACAAAAGTAGAAAGCAGGAGCAGAAGAGTATCAGAAGCAAATATCAGTTTGCTTTTTTCTACTCCCAGTTGGGCAAATGCATTGTCCAGAGAAACTCTCTTCTTTTTATCTTTTTCTGTCACTAGTAGCATATCCTTAAAGCTGAGACTACTAAATTCCAGGAAGAAAACACTGCTTCTAGATGATTTGACACTTTTCTGCCTTATTAAGAAAATGCAGGGGGATAATGAATTATTCACAGTCACTTGTCATCCCCAAACTGGAATCCAAATCCCCTAGTACCCAGTCCCAAGTTGTTTCCAGTAAATTACCCTCTTCTGATAAATTCTAAGCAATCTCAGATCATCCAAATATTAAGGGTATGGAATTGAAATATCTGGAATGCCCTTGAGTTACTTGAAAAAGACAACATGAATTTATGTTTTTCTCATGAGGAATAGGGTAGAAGTATCAAGGTGTGACAGGTTGCTTTGTGGTACTTTTAGGTAAGTTAATATGTTAAAAAGAAATATGATAATAGTCCTAGAATAAGACCCAACTGACCTTATTTCCTACTCAACTTCATTTATTTTGAAATTCTTTGACTTCTTCAGCATGATCCCATAATAGGTACCTTCTTCTCTTCTCTTTTCAGTTTTCTGTTTCTTTCTCCAATTAGATTTGTAAGCTCCTTGAGGCAGGAATTATCTTTCTTTTTCATATTTCTATTGTCAGGGTTTATCAGAGTACAATGGTAAATAGTAGGTTCTTAATAAATGTCTACTAACTATTGATTCAGCTAAAACAGTGTTGGGAGTACACAGCTATAAAATTAAACAGGTAGGGTGGACAAGACTGGAGGAATAAGTTACTAAATTGAGGCTTCTTTTTTGCCAGTGCTTCTAGTAGTTCTCTATGACTTAGACATAACTCTTGTCCCCACAGTCTTTAGTTTTGTCATCAATTGTGTGATTAACAATTGATTAACATCTGTTTTATATATATTTTCACACATAGTCAGTGTGAGTAGTTTCTTGCTTTGTTTTGTTTGCTTGGTTGTACTTATCTTTTATAAGAACTTTGTTATACTTTTTCTTTTTCAATAGAGTGGATTGGAGGGAAAGGTCATAGGATTACTGGAGCAAAAAAAGTCATTAGACATTTTTTAATGCAAATTAGATTGGATAGGAGTAATGAGGACAATTTCAGAACTAGCTTCAATCAACAATCAATGGACAATCAATCAACAAACAAGAAAGTTGTTTTCCTTACTTCTCATCTAGACCTCTATAACTCCTTCCCATCCCTGCCTTTTAGAATACTTACAGAATTCCAAAGTTCATCTCTTGACTTTCCTCCTTTATGAAGGTTTTCCTGATCTTCTCCTCTTTACTGGATATTAGTATTCTCTCCATTCTCTCTCAAATATCCTAGAACTTTTAATCTGAATTCTCCTTTGCCCCTTTCACTTCCTACTTTAAATTATATTATATTATATACCAAGAGCAGAATAAAAGCACCACAAGGTGCTTATTTTAATTTTATTTTAGAGTACATACTCAAATCAATTGTAGTATATATAGGTAAGGGCTCCAAGAATAATTTTTTTAAATTTTAAATATTGAGCAAATGTCACTTCTACTATTAATCTACTTGGATAATTAAATGTTGAATTTGAACATAAACATGTATCTGAAGAAAATTACTTTATCCATTCTTTGAGTCAACCACCATTTATGGAGTACCTATTATATGCTTGGCAATATGCTAAGCACTGAGCTAAAAATGAATGAGAATATTCCCTCAAAATGTTTAAATTACATTGAGGAAAAAATAACTGACAGTTTGTAAAAAGTTAACTCTTGTTTATTTACTGTGTTCAGAACCAGATTCACTCATTCAACAGTTACTAAATATTCATCAATTAGGATGTAACCAATATACATCCATATGTATAATGTAACTACCATAATCAATGTTCCTTCCTAGGTTCTAAAGAAACAGCAAAAACATGAGGCAGGAGTGGCTAGGTGGCGCAGTGGATAAAGCACCGGCCTTGGAGTCAGGAGTACCTGGGTTCAAATCCGGTCTCAGACACTTCTTAATAATTTCCTAGCTGTGTGGCCTTGGGCAAACCACTTAACCCCATTTGCCTGCAAAAACCTAAAAAAAAAGAAAAAGAAAAAAACATGAGGCACATTGGTTCTCAAGCTCTTAAAAAATATAGTTATGCAAACTAATTACCATAGTACACATATATTATATTCAGTGCACCAAAGAATAGAAAATTCTGAGGTCAGATGAGACACATCATTTCTTCTTGGGAGAATGGATCTAGGGCTTCTTGGAAGAAATGAGACTTAAAAGATGTCAACAGGTAGAGATTGGAAAATATGGTAAAGGTGCACTATGATCAAGGGAAATTAAGGGAGGGGGAATTATTGAACATACTTAAGGAACAATGAATAGTCAAGCTGGCTATAGATGAAACTATAAATTGATTGGAAGCAGATTGTAAGAATTCTTGAATGAAAGGCTAAGCATCTTAGACCTTATCCTTTAGAGGTGATATGAAGCTTGGCTTAATCAGTAGGCATGATGAAGTGAACCATACATAAGCCACTCACAAATCAGTACAGTTGGCCCTAATTCTTCTTAAGAATTGCCTTTCTGCTATATAGGCACCCCCACCCCCCACTGCTCTTTCTAATTCTAGACCTATAATCAAATCAATGTAATCAATGCTCCTGGAAAGATTATATCACTCTATTTGCCTATGTCTCCACTCATCAACCTTATAAACTTTGCAGATCAAACTACTTTTCCATGCCACCATGAATAATATGCATTATTTCCTTCTTTTAGACAAAAGCATCCACAGTACTTAGTAAATGCTTAAATATTTTTTAATTCATTCATTCATGCTTGCATTGGAAGATCAGTTTGGCAGCAATATGCAAAATATTTCAGGATAAATAGAAGAAAACACTGACTTATCTCAAATCAAATGATTAAATCACCAGAAAATTGTTTCCTAAGAATTATCTTCAAGATATTCGATGACTTATTTAAAGGTATTGTCTCAAGTAATTCTAGAAAAAGACAAAAATCACATATTTAAGAGAACATCAATGAAATAGAATTATAGATTTGGAAAATATCTGTTTCTCATTTACAAATGAGGCATCAGAGAGGTAAAATGAGTTACCAAATGTTAGCCAATTAATAAGAATCAATTTAAATTCAAGTCATTAGATTCCTACATCCTTATTTTTTTCAGAATACTTTGTTCAGAAAAGGGAACAGTGGGAATAGATATCCTTTCCTTGATGATGATAAACTGTGAACAAATAACGGTTCATTTTCTCCCACACACTTGATGCGTCTTTATAGGATCCTGAAGAACTATGCACAGATTTACTTCCTTATTTAGAACCCCAAAGAGTAGTACTTCCCTAGTAGTGGGATGCAAAAATGTGCTCAAAGCTAATACCTCATAAAATAAGTCAAAGCTAAATGTTCACTACAGGCCATTACACAGCAGGTATTTTGGACATTGAAATGGCAGAACAACAGGAAACCAAAATTCAAAGCGTTTCATTTTACTTCCTAAAAGAAAAAAAAAGTCTTAAAATGAATAAAATGCTACTTAGAGACACTTGAGAATGTCAAAATAACTTCTAGCATTATTAAAGCTGTTTTCTTCATTAAATTTGCAATAGTTTATTAAATATGAAGATCAGGGTGGGATTTCCATTTTTTTTCCCCCTCAATGTCTCATTTGGTCAATATTGTGCCATTCCAAAGCTAGAAAATGAATTAAAAAGTCATCCAATTCCTGCCTTTGAACATTGTTGCCTGTCTCTAGCATGCTAGAGATCCCCCCCCCATAAAACTGGTTATTTCAGTGCTATTGAGGCCAAGGTCATAGATTTGACCTCATGGGTGCCAATGGCTTTACTCTGATGATGCATAACCAGTCATCTCCTAAATGCATGTGGTGGATCACAAAGGTGATGGAGTGTATGTGAATGAATCACCACTATTTGGAAAGCAATTCAAAGTACATTTCCTACTGATGATGGGTCAGTAGTGTCAGCTGCATATGTAAGGACAAAACCTGTTTTTCCCACTTCTATCACATAATTTGCAGCTCCCCCCAAATTGAATGTAATCTTTCACCCACAGCTATATTAGAAATTTTTATGTAACATGTTTGCCCATCTCTTTGATTCCAATAGCAAAATGAAATATAATTGAATGTGGACTCTAAGTGCCTGGTGAGACCAATACAAATTACACTTGTATGTTTGCATTTCTAAAACCATATTCTCCCCTTCCATGTCCTCCCTTACCCCTAAAAAAAAAGAATAAGTGTTTTTTCTTTCATCTGAATAACACTCAACAATTTATTCTATGTCTCTTTTTCAGACTCTCTACCACAATCTCCTCCACTTGATAACAAAATGGATTCTGGATATAATGCAGAAGTTATACCTGAGCAGTTCCAAAAAAATGACTACTGGAATTGTACCTTTCCTTACATGGCAGAGATTATGCATGACTATTTCCCATCTAGTATCTCTTAATTTCTCATATAACATATTTGATGAAACCATTATATATGTTTGCTTAAAGAAAACTCATTAAATTTTCTTTTGAAATGAAGGCTTGAAAATGGTGTGTTTTAATGGATGCTTGTTCTTCTAGAACATAATTTCTGTTATGAGTCACAATTTTTTAAATTTGATAACTGCAAGATCTCTGCATCAGGAATATCATAAAAAATGTTTGCTATAGGCTAAAGGTAGTGTTGAATTCCAGTATCAGTTCACACAAAACTCAATTGAGTAAGTAAAACAGTTAAGACATATTTCAGTAATCTTTTTCCCTTCCCCACCTCCTCCCTCCCCACCCCCCCCCCCAAAAAAAGAAAAGAAGGAAATGAGGAAAGAAATAAGCATTTATTACATTTCTATTATGTGACAAGCATTTGGTCTTCACAACAATCCTGTAAGAAAGGTACCATTATCCCCAGTTTACAGTTGTAGTTCAATTGTTTTTACAAATAAGAAACTGAGGCCCAAGGAAGTTAAATGATTTGCCCAATATGCTATATGTAGTAAATAGCATAGGCATAGTTAGAAACCAGGGTCTTTTACTTTTACAGCCAATTCTCTTTACTCTGCTCCCTAAAGATTTCTATTTCTCTTTCTTTGAGCAGGTCCTTCTGACAAAAGAGTAATTTAACCTAATCAGAGGCAAGTTCTCAACACCAGCAGCTATCATTCTGAGCAAATGGTTTGATTTCTAGTTTCACTTGTACCAAAATCTTCTTCAAGTGGTCTCCATTCTTTTGACCTATGATAAAAGCAGTCACCCACAATTGCTACCTCAAAAATTGGAACAATTAATCGAATTCTGACTTTTTATTAAGTATATATATTTTACATTTAATAATTTTGTATTTGCATGCTTTATATTCACTATATTTTATTCATTATATTTATATGCTTTTTACATTTAATATTATTGGCCATATCATCATCTGGATATTCTCTTTTCCCTGAATTCCAAGACACTATAGTCTCCTATTTCTTTTCTTTTTTAGAATTTTTTGTTAGGTTTTTTGCAAGGCAAATGGGGTTAAGTGGCTTGCCCAAGGCCACATAGCTAGGTAATTATTAAGTGTCTGAGACCGGATTTGAACACAGGTACTCCTGACTCCAGGGCCAGTGCTTTATCCACTACGCCACCTAGCTGCACCTCTTTTCTTTTTTTAAAACTATGTTTGTGTCTTTTTCTTCCTCTTCCTAACACTTAATAGTGGTGTTCTAGAAGATTCCCTCCTTGGTCTTTTTCTGTTTTCTTTCTTAGCATTCATATTTGCTACCATGTCTTCAAGTAGAATGTCTACTGAAATGATTTACAAATTCATATTTTCAATCCTGACTTCTCTTTTGAGGACCAGACCCACTTTTCCCACCACCTACATATCATTTCTACCTGGCTGCCACTTGTGCCATTTCAAGCATATCATATATAAACCCCACTGGACTCAATAACTTTCCTCTCAAAACCTGATATTTCTTTTGAGTTTCCTATTTCTGGTACTGTTTTTACCATTCTCCCAGTCTTCCATTCTTGAAACCTTGCCATTGGGCAGGTTTCTTCCCTCTTCTTTGCCTCTTTTATGTGACAGTGAGATAGCATGGTAGCTAGAGCAGTAGACTTGAAGTCATAAAGGACTGAGTTCTAATCCTGCTCAGACACATACTACCTATGTGATCATGGGTAAATCACTTAACTTCTCTCTTACCCTTAATTTCCTCAATTCATATCAGCAAAATTGGGATAGTAGCACCTACTTACAAGGTTGTTTTAAGGATCCAATGAGATATGCAAACTAGCATTTGGCATTTATTATTGAAATCATCCAGTTGCCAAGTCTTCTCTCTTTTATTTCAGTAGCATGTCTTTCTCCATGTCCTTTTCTCTTCCCATTATCATTAGCTAAGAACAGAATACAATGTACACTTTTGTAGATTATTGTAATAGTTTCCTAACTGGTATTTCTGCTTCTTCTCCTGTCATTCTATTAATATTTTTCAAAATTGTAAGTGTAATTTAGTAGAATATAAACTCTTTGAGGGCAGGGGTTATTGCTCATCCTGTCTTTTATGCTTTACACAAAGTACAAAATAGGCTCTTAATGAATGTCCGTTGGATTAAATTGAATTGGTTTATTTCTTTTACAAGTCTTCCTGGTGGTCAGCTCTGTCTCATTTGCATGCTGTCAGTTGTTTCATTTCAAATTCCCAGGCTCTAAGAAAGCACTTGATTGGGTGGTTAAGTGTTCTAAAAATACAATGCAAATCTAAGATCTCTGTCTCTCTTGCCATCGGTTTTTCAATCTTCACTTTCCATTTCTACTTTAGCAAGTATCCTCACCACCTGCTGCTGACTAGAAAGAAAATGCTGCTAATCTCCACAGGACTTCATCCATTCTTTTCCACAAGAGCTAGTCACCAGTGTTTACTGTCTTGATCTTTACCAAAAATCTTTCTTATCTGATGGTTTTTCAACTGTTCTATTAAAGCTTGTTACTTTCTATAGAAAATTGCTCCTTTCTTTGGGAGCTGTGATCTCTTTGCTTCTCACAGATGCATTGTCAACACATAGTTTTGCTATATGAATAGCAATTAAATCAATATCATCAGTGCTCAAGAATATGTGAAAATCTCATTGAATGATCATTCAGTAAAATATCATAGCCCTGTTTTGCAAATTCAATGCAATTAAAAAAAAGAAAACAGCTCTTTATAATTCCACATTTCCTAAAATGTCTGGTAAATATGTACCTTGCCTTCTTGGATAGTTTGTTTTTTGTTTGCTTGTTTGTTTGTTTGTTTACTAGATCTCATTACTCCCTCATGTATTCCTGCTGGCAAGTGATTCATTGCTAATCTCTATATTAATGAAGGGAACAATCTTTAAAGCTGTTAAATCTTGTTAAATGGTAAAAGGCTCTTTGCTCTTGAATTGTAAGTTTAATGTCTCATTGTTAAATGTAAAATTTGTATCCTGTCTCCTCAATCTCAACCCCCAGCTTCCAACCTTCTACCTGGTTCTGGTCAGGTGAGGAGGAAGGGATCTCTCCTTTTGCCCTGAGTGACCAGATAATGGGCAAAGCTCTAAAACCTGGGTTGGACCTCTGTTCAGGGCTGGTCTGCTCTCCGTGACCCAGCCTCTCTCTCTCTCTCTCTCTCTCTCTCTCTCTCTCTCTCTCTCTCTCTCTCTCTCTCTCTGTCTCTCTCTCTCTCTCTCTCTCTCTCTCTCTCTCTCTCTCTCTCTCTCTCTCTCCCTCCCAAGCAGTTTTGCCTAGCTTTTTGTTATTCATCCTTTCCTAAAGTGCTTGTTGACCCTCAGGGAAGAGAAAAAGTTTTAACCTGTTTACTTTGTAATAATTTATAATAAAATCCTGAGCTGTTTTAAAATCCCAGAGAGGACTCAAATTCCTTCCTCTTTCAGTAACCCTTGATTTCTATCTTTAATTGGGTGCCTAAGATCCCATCTACTACACTATCAACTTGTTTGATTTCTTTCTTTCTTTTTCAGATCCTCAGTCTGTGGAATGCTGCCTAGCACCTCAGTAAATATTGTATAGGATAATAATAAAGATACTTTCCAAAGTAAGCATCAGTAAAATAAACCCAAGGAAGAAAGGTAGAATATAAGTTGCTTGAGGGCAGGAATTATTTGGGTAATATCTTTGTATTTCTGGTATCCAGGACAGTGCCTTGACAATAGCAGGATCTTGATTAATAATTTCCAATTTCCTTTTTCTTCTTCTGAATATTCTCTATTAGTGTCTTAATCAGAATTGCTTTTCTCCCAATGTTAAAGCCTTTGTTGTTAATAAAGTAACAATAGCAGGATTATCATCTTTTTCTTAAAATAACATTTCCAACTTTTTAGATTTTTAAATCAATCCATCTATATAAGATTGGATATGAAATTATGTCTTGTGTCTTTAAAATGCCACTTTGCAATGTTCTGATTAATTTTTGTCATGTGTTCATATATTTGATTGAATTCAAGAAACACTGGTTAAATCTCACTGTTCTAGAAACTGGGGTTACAAAAATGTAAAAAGTACCCTCCCTGACCTGAAGGAGTTTAAACTCTAGTAAGATGAGTGATACACAACAAAAATATTTATTATATAGTAGTAGCACATGATAAATATAAAAGACAGGTTAAATAGAGAGAGAGAGGGAAAAATGATTAGGAAGTCATGGACTATTTCTAGCTCAGATGATGGGAGGGGTCACCTAAGCTGGAGAAGGGAAGACTTTCAACACAGTGAAATGATAAAGAGTTCCTTTCAGACATGAACTTTAGCACACATAAAGACCAGAGATACTAGAAGACAGAATAAGATCAAGCAATGATGAGTATTTGGAAGATTAGGTCTAGATCCCAGAGATAGAGTTGGAAGGAACTTCATAGGTTCTCCCTCATTTTAGTCATGAGAAAATTGAGAACTGGGAAGGATAAGGGATTACATCTAATGTCCCAAACAAAGTAAATATCAAGGTTGAGTTCTAAACCATTTGATCCCAAAGTCTTTGTTTATTCTACCCTCTAAATGCCTGGTCCTTGTTTTTGCTCACATATCCATGCACACCCTACATAGTATATAAATTTCACTGGATTATTGATTGTGTGAAACAAGATTTTTAATCTTCTTCATGGGTCATGGAGCCTTATGGCAGTGGTAAAGCTTATGCTTTCTCAGAATGTTTTTTAAATACAAAAATATAAAATACAGAAAACCAATTAAACTGAAATTGCTATGAACTCACAGATAAACATATATATATACATATATGTATATATATGTGTATACATATATATATGTATATATATATATGTATATATGTGTGTATACATATATATGTATATATATGTATATATGTGTATACATATATATGTATATATATGTATGTATATATATACATATATATATATATATATATATATATATATATATATATATATATATATATACAGATTCCTAGTTAAGAAGCCTTGGTATAGAGGGAAGCTATATGAAAGGACTTAAGTGTAGATTGAGCAGCAATGTGGAGAACCCTGTAAGACAGGATAAGGAGTTTGCATTTTATCTTGCAGGCAATGAGGAGCCACTGGAGGGTTGGGGCACATATGCAAAGTTATGTAATGAAACATGTATACTAGAAAGATTATTTTGTTGGAAGTGGAGTGAAGGATAGTTGGAGAGGGAAGAAACTAGAGGAAATATGATCCATTAGTAGGATAGAAGGTTAGAATAGTCTTGGTGAGAAGTAATTAAGACCTGAACCAAGAGGATAAATGATTTATACACATCCAACAGGTAAATATTTGTTCTGAACATTTCATTTTCCCTTTAACTAAATTCAACTCTCCTTTGAAATAATTTTGAATTCAAATACCTTTTGAATTAACAGTGAAGTTAGCTTGGGACCAATTATATTTTCTACCATTTTCTCCCAGGCAATCCTTCTCTGTGGTAGTAGGAGCAAGGGAACGGACTGATGTTTGAAGTAAAGCTTGTCCAAGCCTTGGAGCCTTCAAGTACTGGAGTGGAATCTAGTTAATATCTTCAGCTATTTTTAGTCAAATTAACTATATAATGACTCTAACAAATTGAACTTTTTTAGCACGCCCACAATTCTCATGTGATTTCATGTCAATTAATATCAGACAGATGGCTTCACTTCAAAACCACTTAACCACATCCAAATACTTTGCAGTATATATAAATCTGGCTCTTGAAATTTTACTCTATGACTCTCTAAACACTACTATATAAATGAACAATATAGAATGAAATCATTTCTGGGCTTGGCTCAAGCAAAGGGAAAATACTTCCTCTAAAAGTTCTAGATTTTCCTATATTAATGGAGCACAGTGAAAAGAGGAGATAGAATAACCTATGTATGTCCCTCTCTTTGTGTATCTATCTGTGTCTATTTTGATCTGATTTTGACTGTATTTCTCACTCTTCAATTCTCTGCAATTGTCTCACTTTAGTTTTTCTCCAGTTGGTCTCTTTCTTTGTTTCTGTCTCTACCTCTGTCTCTTTGTCTCTCTCTGTCTTTATATCTCTTTATCTGCTTCTCTTAGATCTCTTCTCTCTCTCTCTCTCTCTCTCTCTCTCTCTCTCTCTCTCTCTCTCTCTCTCTCTCTCTCTCTCTCTCTAATGGAGCACTAATATATTTGCTATCCAACAGCACAGGATCAGCTCTTTCAGCTCTTTCTCTATGTACACTTGATTACATTTTCATTTTGTATTCTTTAGTTGTGTGCTTCTTTTGAAGTACTTGGCAATTATTAGTTGTATTCTTCTCACTTTCACCATTGCCTTCTATAGGACGTTAATTTTTTAATTCTTTGCACACTATTTTCTTCACTATCAATATTAAGAAAATGTTTGTTTCCATGGGAAGCTTGGGATCATTAAAAGAGCTTTGTAATTTTCCAAAAACAGTCAAGTTCCCCTTCTCTTCTTATTCATCTATGGGACCAACTTGGTTTATAGCTGAACTGTCAAAACACACATACATACACACATATAGACATATACATGTATTCATATTTGATAGTTCAGATACAAGTATGTATTAACATATATTACATATGTATGAGGGAAGCAATGTTTTGTAGTGAACAGAGATCTTGGCTTTAAATCAGAAAGAACTGTGTTCAATTTCTGCTCCTCTTTAGTGTCTCTGTGACCCTATATAACTCATTTAACTTCTCAGGTCTCTAAGCAACTCTAGGACTAAATATGCAGAAAAGTCACCAAGTTTAAATGAACATATAGAGATTTCTACCCATGAAGTCACAGGTCAAGACTCTATCTGAGAGGTGTATGTATGTGTGTATGTATGTATGTGTGTATATGAGTTTGTATATACATATACAGAGACACACATTTGTATACATATATATGTGTGTGTATAATTTATGCTTTTATCTATCATACATAGCAAGTCATTAATATGGCCTTTCAGATAACAGGCACACATATTTTTCTTCCATTTAAGATCTTTCATTAGTCTACATCTGACTCATTCGGTGAATCCTATTTTATTCATGTTTATTAGGGAAGGAAAGAGAGATGTAGGAGAGCTATATGCCTGTTTTGCTTTGATGATAGTCTGGGTCTTCTCCATAGGATGATGTAACATAAACAATTGTATCATGTATGGATAATAGAGTGCAGCTAGATAACTGTTTTTTCCCCTACCAGGTATTTCAATAATACACATGTTGTTCTTCTCATACCCACCAAACTGAATTTCATTAAAGTATCTGAGATTCAGTGAGTTTCATCCCAATTAAAACCCTGTGTATATGTAAGTTTCCTTTTCTTTTGGGGAAAATGTGAGAGAACAGATCTTCTGGAGTGGGTATTTCATAAGCATAGCCAATGTAGTTATTTTTCCTTAATCTTCATATGGAGTAATTACTTGATCTTCTGAGCAATAGTAACTAGTACTTTGAAACTTTGAAAAGAATGAAAGAGTATAATCATTAAGGTCCAGACTAGTCAGACTCAAATGTTCCTGCCATAATGAAGCATGAAGGAATACTTGATATTTCTGGAATATGGAAGCTAGATGAAAGATGCCTCCCTTTATTTCTAGCAAATTTGTCAGAACAGAAAGAAAAATAGAAATGAAGGAAATAGAGGGAAAGGCAGTCCTCTTGTATTTTTTAGAAATTGTGGATTCATTCCTCAAAAGCACAAAAAAGTTCATCATTGAAATAAAGCATAATAATTTTACATAAACCAAGCCTTTGCAAATTGAATTTCTTTTCCTATTTCCAATTTCCTCTCTCTGCTTTTTCTCTTCTTTGCTCTTTGCTGATGGAATCCACAGGTGAAAGTGGTGCTGTTGGTGCTTTGTTTTTAAATGTTCTCAAATTCTGAATAGTAAAGTAATATACAAGTTGCATATAATGTTAGTGTGGTATTAAGTGGCCCAGATCCAAACATTTCAAATACAATAAAATTAAATTAATTACTGCATCTTCTTAATACAGCTACTGAAGTCTCATATGCAGAGCATATACCAGGGAAATGCATAGGGGGTTTTTTAGAAGGCAATCAGTTTGATCACATCTCAGATTAAGAGTTGCATACCATGCAACACTGGAGCCAAGATTGTTGCTCATCAACCCTGATTAAACCCCTAAGAACATTAACAGTAGCTCTGAGATTGCTCTATATACAAGAAAAGGCTTCTTGACAAACTTCATTATGGGTTTTCTTTGCCAAAATCTGAAAGTTGGAGGAAACCACACTTAGCCAAAATAGTAGATGTCTGGGCTAGTTTCCTCTGAACTGATTCTTTTCCCCCATACAAATGTCAGGATAATGTGGCAAGGAAATCAAAATTTATTCATGCCATTTTAATGCACATTTATACTGGATTTACTATTTTTCAAAGTTATAAACCACTTCCATTTTTGTTTAAAATAGTATGGCTGCAAGGGCAAACCATTAATCCTGAAAATTCGTTTTAGGGGTATGTTTCATTTCTAGAGTTAATCTTCCACAAAGTAAGCCTAGGAGAAAACAGAGAAAATAAACAAATAAATAGCATGTTACCTATAGTTCTTGTCTCCATTTTTCTCAGGTATTTTTCATTCATTTGACAAATATTTCTTGAGCATTTATTCTATCTATTGGATATTAATAGATGTATTAAATAATACATTAATAGATGTATTAAAATCAGAGATGTTATAGTTTAGCTGTACTCTGCCCTTATCAAATTATACATCCAGAATATGTTTTCAGTTCTGGTTGTATTACATCTGAATATTCATTTTAGAAAATTTTTGACAAGATAGAAGCTCTCTGAAACCTGAGTGGGGAGAAGGGATTTGAGAGAAGAGCAAATGAAAGTGACAATTGATGATAAGGACAAAAAAGGGGGTGGGGTTTATTTAGGACCATATCGATGGAAGGAGAGAGGTCAAAGAAATGAGAGAATTGTGGCTTGGCACAAAAGGGACGATGTTAATGATTAAAGGAATGAACAGAGAACTCTTGCCTTCTCTTCGCTTACCAAGATTAACAATCCTCCAATTTAGAAGTTAAAATCAAAAGGGAAAAAAAAAGTTAACAGAGCTCTGATCCCAAGTAACTGAGGAGATATGGAAAAGAGAGTACATAATTCACTTTATTGAGTTCAAAGGGACTTGAATTAACTAGACCCAAGACTACTAAAAAGAATGATCACTGTTATGATTTGAAACTTTTGGTCAGAAATCTCTGAAAAACTGTGAAAAGAGAATGGCATCATAGGTTTGGAGACAGATAAATGTTGTCTTACTCTTCAAAAAAAGGAAGAAGGTTTAGTCTATAAATTACTGCCAGTGAGATTGACTTCAATTTCTAGCAAAATTGTAGAATGTATTATTAAAGGGATGGTTTATGAACATTTAGAAAGGGGAGCAGTGGATCAATAAAAAAACCAGCATGATTTCATCAAAAATAGGTCATGCAAGACTGATCTCTTTTCATTTTTGACAGGGTTCCTAGAATGGTAGATCAGGGGTATGATATAGATATAGTTTACATAGATTTCAGAAAAAAGGAAAAAAAAATTGACAAGGCCATTATTGTAGACATGATGGAGAGATGTAAGCTATACAATCATACAGATATATAGAATTAGACTTGGTCAAATGATCAGGATCAATGAGTTTTGATTTTCATGACTTTTTCCCTATCTTCCCAAGTTATGTCCCTATAATAATATATTTTTCCTAGGATTTTTGTCAGGAATCAATCTATCCTTCTAGCCTATAAATTTATAGACCCCACTCTCTCCCCTTTGCTGAGAATTGGAACAACATTTTTCCTACTCCAATTCTGGAATACATTTCATATTTTCTACACTTTTACAGTAATCTCTGAGAGAAACTCATCAATCTCATCTGCCAGTTCCTTCAGAAACTGAAATGAAATGTATGTGGGTTTGGTTAAGTGAACAAATCAAGGATGGGTAAGTACTCGATTACTTATGAATCTCCCAGCTTATCTTTGTTTTCAACATTTTAGTTCTGTCATTTCCAATCCAAATTTCATTCTTGCTGAGAAAGAAAATGGAAGAAAAATGAGTCAAATATTTCTTCATCCTTTCTGGTGACCATTATTATCGCATCCATTCTGAACAATGATTCTACTTCCTTCTTTGATCAATTATGTTAAGTCTTAGCATTACTGAAATTATTGTGAAAAGACAAAGTTACACTCCTCTTTTTTGTCCTCTTTAATCTATCCTGCATTCCATCTTCCATCTATGTCTTTTTAAAAGATACATTGGTTGAATTTCCTATTAATGTTAATAGTGGTCTCTTTAGATAACTGTTCTTTTTCTTCCTTAACAAGCTGTTTGCCATTGGATCTTCAGAATTTGATTTTTTTTAATGCATTTCAACTATCCTAGAATGATTTCCCCTGAATTTTACTGATTTTACTAATTTACCAAGAATTTATCAGTCCCTTAACTGAACTCCTAAAACCTTTTCTTCCAAAATTTACAATGCTTGGGGGTGGCTAGGTGGCGCAGTGGATAAAGCACCAGCCCTGGAGTCAGGAGTACCTGGATTCAAATCCAGTCTCAGACACTTAATAATTACCTAGCTGTGTGGTCTTGAGCAAGCCACTTAACCCCATTTGCCTTGCAAAAAACTAAAAAAACCCAAACAAAATTTACAATGCTTGTTACATAATTCCCAAATATCCTTTTACTTTCTAATATGATTTCTGAAAAAAGGATGGTGGTCATGTTTCTCCTTCCCCCACACAGTTCCCTTCATTCCTAATTGAGAAACCTTTTCTTCCTTGTTGGGCAGGATCAAATCCTGACTAGAAGTTCTCATTGTTTTTTTTTATCACTTCAAAAATGAAATTATCATGAAGGTAAGCCAAGAATATCTTAGAGCTTCTTTTCCGCTAATCCAGAGGAACTAGAAGATATCTAGATAAGTGAAATTTATCATTATTCATACATCATACCTATTCATTAGACTTATGAGCTGTTTCCTGAATCACTCATCTATTTGCTTCTGTCTCAGTAGTCTGTAGTTTACTTACATGATACTGATTTTTGTTTCTCCTCCAGTGATCTATACTTTCTACATTAATTCTTCTGCCTTCTAGTCCCTGGTTTTGCTAATAAGAATATATCTTATTAGATAATATCGTTCTACTGCTATATTCTCTTCTTTTTGAAAATGTTTATTCTTCCCAAGGCATACTTTAGTCATGAATTCCATCCTATCAAGTTTTAGTGATACCTGTGGGGTCACATTTTCCTCCCTACATTGGGGACTCTAATTCACTTACCATGTTACACATAACCTTGCAAACTTTTGGATTGACAAATTAAACCATGACTTTTTATGTTAGTTGCTCTGTAGGGCTTTGCCATCAGTCAATTTTTGGTTGTCCCCACAGCTGTTCTTCTTCCTATACTGTAGCTATTTTCTGTGACATTTCCTTTTTTTTTTCTCAGGTTTATTAGACAAGGTTGGGAAGGGGAATGAAAATTGGTTCATCCAGATTTCTCAAAATAAAACAAAATATTGTACAGGAACTCTCATGCTAGATAGGCATATGTGTAAGTCTATATCTATACATATATAAACTTACATACATACAATCACACACACGCACATACATACATGCATGCACAGTTTTTCTAATATTTACCTTGCTATATGTGTGATGAATAGCCTGGCTTAGGGAAAGTTCAGAAGGTGGCTCATACAGGATCATGAGACTTGATATAGATCAAGACAGGATTTATTGCTTTCTTGATTGTCTATACCTGATAAAGTGATGGACCAAAATTCCAATAATACAGATTCAACTTAAAAATATATACTGAACACGTTTCTCCCCTCCTCCTGGCTGTTAAGACATTTTATTAGTGCAACTTTGACTTGGGATTGTAGGTGGGCAGAGCTCACTGGTAAGTAAAGGACTTGACAACAGACTGAATACTTGGAGTGAAGAAAAGGACGAAGTGGAGAATGACTTTAAAGTTACAAGCCTTTTGGGGCAGCTAGGTGGTGCAGCAGAAAGAGCATAGATCCTGGAGTCAGGAGGACCTGAGTTCAAATCCAGACTCAGACACTTAATAATTACCTAGCTGTGTGGCCTTGGGCAAGCTACTTAACCCCAATTGCAAAAAAAAAAAAAAAATCCCAAAAAACTTAAAGAAGTTACAAACCTTTAGTTTAATGCTGTTCTATCCACCATGTTATGTTGAATTTGAAAATTATATATGTATATATGCATGCATGTGTATAAGATAGATATAATTATATAAACATAGATAAACATGCATAGGAGCATTTACATGCCTAAACGTTTTTGTTTTGTAGATTGGTGTGTGCTCAATATTCTCTAGCTACTATTCAATGAAGCATTTGAAAAATAACTACACATATACACACATATATGATAGCAGAGAAATAAGCATAGTTCACTTCTTCTGAAGTCAATTGAAAAATTAATGATAATAACTTTTTAGAAAATCATGTAGACATATATATGGATATGTGCACATGCACATCTCTCTCTCTCTCTCTCACTCTCTCTGTCTCTCTCTTTCACTCTCTTACTCTCTCAAAATATAGCATAGTCTGATAGGTAAAGAGTAGTAAAATGGGTGTCAAAAAGACTTGAAACTTTAAAATTCTCTATTCCTTACTCTACCTTACCCTACATATTCAGTCTATTAGTAGCCAAGTCTTTCCTACTGCCAAAATATTTTTATCCCACCAGATTTTAATTTTGTTTTGGATGCTTACTGGTGGTATGACCCTCTCTGAGACTCAATTTCCTTACTAGTAAATGGATACCATTTATCTCAAAGGTTTTGTAAGGATCAAATGAGATAATTTTTGGAAAATGCTTGCAAACCTCAAAGTGCAGCATAAATGTAAGTTATTAAGTGTTCTATGGCCTCCTCCATTTTGGTTTTTAAATAGCTTTTGTTTAGACTTACAGGTCTCCAGACAAATGTATGTGCATACATACACACACACACACACACACAGACACATATATATACATATATACATTTGTGTTATAAAACTTACATGTGCACATGTGTGTGTGTGTGTGTGTATATATATATATATATATATATATATATATATATATATATATATATATATATATATATATATGCACATTTGCAATCACACAATAGGGGCAATGACAGACTAGATAAAGCATTAGGCTTCTTATTCAGGAAGACCTAAGTTTGAATATGACCTCAGAAACTAGCTATAGGACCTTGGGCAAGTCATGTAACCCTATTTCTTCATTTCTAAAATGAACTGAGGAAAAAAATGGCAAACCACTTCAGTATCTTTTCTAAGAAAACCCCAAATACGATCTGCAAGAATTAGACACAACCAAACAACTGAAAAACAACAACACAGAACCCACACACAAACTTGTGTGTGCATAAATATATAAATCTTTCATAGATAGATAGATAGATAGATAGATAGATAGATAGATAGATCAAAGTACATATACTCACACATATTTGCCTGCCATAATTAGTTGCAATTTTCTCTCTGGCCAAGAGCTCAATATTCCCATATTATAACAGATAGTTCACAAATCTCATAAACCCATCTTGTTAACTTTCTCTTTACTGACAAAATTTGCCTTTGTATTTTGAAGACTTTTCCTTCTAAGTACAACAGCAATAACAGCGTCTTGGGTCCTAGGGTCTTCATTTTCTTACCCAGACCTTTATTCTTGAGCACTGATTTGCAATTTCTTTGAGCAGGATTACTAAAAGTGAATAGTAGTCATTAGGTATGAAAAATCTTGGGAAATTTTCCATCAAATATCCCAGAAAGAAAACAGATCTCTATATTATTGTCAGGTTGACAAAAAGCTAACTTAGGATCCCACCATAAGAGGTAACTAACAACCACTACTAAAGGTGGCTATTTGATTCAGAAGATAGAACACTGGCTCAAGAAGACCTGAATTTAAATCCTCCCTCATTTACTTCATATCTGTATGTCCTTGAGCAAGCAATTTAATCATTGACTGCCTTAGTTTCTTTATGTAAAATAAGGATAATAAAAGTGTCTACCTCCCAGGATTTTTTGTGAATGTAAATAATTGTAAAGTGTTTTGCAAATCAGTAAGTACTATACATATGCTACTACTACCATTGCCACTCTCACTACCACTACTACTACTACCACTTCTACCACTACTACCCTTACTACAAGTACTACATTACAGTTACTACCACTGCAACTACTATTGCTACTTTATTGACTTTTATCAGACAATCTCTCTCCTGATAGAACCTGTGGGCCTACATCATCATTCCCTGAAAGGGAAACAGCTGCTTCTTCTCAAATAATACAATTCTCTCTCTCTATGGGTTAGTTTCAAGTGTTCAGTGATGCTTATTCCTTCTTCTCTTCTCAACAGCATTCCACTTCCCTAGAAACTCTATACATTGGCCAGGATTCTGTGTTGCTCCTTTGATCCTGTTTTGCTTCTTCCTTTTTTTTAATATATTTTTTTTCATTTATTTAAGGGGAAATGGGGTTAAGTGACTTACCCAAGGTCACACAGCTAAATAATTAATAAGTGTCTGAGGTCAAATTTGAACTCAGGTCCTCCTGACTCCAGGGCCATGGCTCAGGCCAGTGCTTTATCCAGTGTACCACCTAGCTGCCCCCTTCCTTTTTTTTTTAAATCTTGAAGTCCTTCCTCCATTTTGTAAAGGAAGACTTTATTCTTTCCTAACATTTTGATAATAAAAAAATGTTCTTTAAGATTTTTACCTTTTCTTCTAAAAGGTAGAACTGCATGTAGACAATGATGTAGCCAGAAAAGAAATATTACAATTGTGTATTCTATACTGGATACTACAAAATTTTCCTTGCATTCAATGCTTGCCAGATAAGAAATCAACAGGCATTTATTAAGTGCCTACTATATGTTAAGCACCTCATTCTGTACTGGGGAACCCCCAAAAAGCAAAGAATGTTCCTATTTTAAGGAGTTTTTAGTCTAATAACAGAGATAATATGCAGACAATCATATATGAACAAGATATATGCAGGATAAATTGAAGATAATCTCATGGAGAAGATACTTACAAGGACTTGGAAAAGTTCTTGAAGAAGGTGGGAAATCTAAAAATTAAAACATAAATCTTCTGGCCTCAATACTTTTTTATTTATACTTTTAGGGACAAAGTTGCCTGTTAGAATCATCTAAACATACTTCTTCCTTCTTTGGGTAGGAAAATTAAGTGACTTTTCCAAGGCCAAATAGCTACTCAATGGTAGATCTGGTACTAACAACTGAATTTCCTACTAATGAAACCACTGTTCTTCTCTTTATGCCATGCAATTCAATTTGGATATTATAATTCACACAAATCTGTATTCTTAGGAGACTAAAGAGAACAGATGTAAATGTCCATGAACTTAAGGTGAAAATGGGAGTGTGTGTTACAAATTAATAATTAACCTTATGAATATTGTGGTTGATGGCAAATAATAAGGCATTTATTCTTTTGGTACACTGCAATATCATTTAGAGCACTTTAATCCACTCCCAAAGAGCAAGTTAGACATGGAGGAAGAATATGGTCTATTGCTTCAAAAATAGTTGGAGAGAACATGGTATTAATGAGGTTCAGATTGCAGGTTCTGTTCTTTTTAGGGGCCAGTTAGTTTTGCTCAGAGGAAAAAACAACTTCCTCTCTGACCCTAAGCCATTCATCTTATCAAGCAGTAGAGAGCAGAGATGCTCATTACCAACTCAGCACCACTATTGGAAAAACAAATCAAAATGCAGGTCCTAATGACAGCACAATCCTTTATATATAAAAGATAGCAAATTATTAGGAAGTCTAAGGGAAGCAGTAAAAGTTATAATTAGTCTAACTCTAGCTGCAGGAACAGTAGCAAAGGAGCATAGTTCACCTATTCTGAAATCAATTGAACAATAAATATAATCATAGTCCTTATAAAAAATCATTCTGTCTATGATACTGTATGCACATATTTAGGTATGAATAGAAAGCTAAGTTAAAATCCAAGTTAGGGAAAAAGTTTCAATAATTTTCCAGAATTCCTTAGTTTTTAAAACTGTTACAGTAGGTTTCATGGGAAAGAAGTGAATTTACCATGTGAATGAATTTGGATTCATGTCCGAAGTCAGCTACTTCATAGAATCTAAGAGAATATAACCTCAGAGACAAAAGAGCCCATCCATACCTATCCAAAAGTGCCTAACTCCAACCCCCAAAATAATCATCCAATCTCTTCTTAGACCTACAGTGAAGAAGAGATCGCTACCTTCTGAAAAAGCCCATTCTATTTTTAAACAGTTTAGATTATTAGAAATCCTATCCCCTTATATTCAACCCAAATTCTATAACTTCTAAACACTACTCTATAGTCAATCCTCTATGGCAAAAAACAATTCTAATTCCTTTTTTTGAAGATAGTTATTATGTGCTCTCTAGTTCTTTCCTTCTTCAAATTAACCATGCATGCCTGGGTCCATGAATTGGCTCTCATATAATATGATCTGGATATCTTTCATCAAGCAACACCTGTAGCTGAATACTGTACCCCAGTTGTAGTCTGATAAGGGCAGAATATAGAGATATCATCACCTCCTTCTCTCCAAGAACCACATCTTTCCTAATGAGTCCATTATTTATTTCATTTCTCATGGCTATCTCCATATTGAACCTATAAAAGTGCTGATATCCTCAGATCTTTTTTCACATGAACTGTTATGTAGCTATGCTTTCTCCATCTTGGACTTACACAAAACAACATCAACAATAATCCTCAAATATAGGACTTTTTAACATTTAACTCTGCTTAATTTTATCTTAAACAACTTACCCTTTTTCTTGAGACTACTAGTATCTGTTTAGGTAGCAAATATTTTCTTTTTTAAGAAAGATTTTAATTATTTAGAGTTTTACAACTTTTCCTTTATTCTTGTCCCCCCCCCCCCCACAGAAGGCAGTCTGTTAGTCTTTACATTGTTTCCATGGTATATATTGATCTAAGTTGAATGTGATGAGAGAGAAATCATATCCTTAAGAAGGAAAAATAAAGTATAAGAGATAGCAAAAATACATAATAAGATTGTAAGGGGATAATAGACAGAGTATGTGGCCATGAGGAGTTCATCCTGAGAGTCATTGAGACCTGGGACAACAGGAATGTCCATACCAGAGTGCTCTGAACTCAGGAAGGAGCTCTGGCCCTTCTCTCTCTTTGTTCTCCTGCCTTTCATCCTTATCTTGTTGAATATTCTCAGGAAGGACCTTTTGTCCTTATCCCTCTGCCTTTCATCCTCTTATTGTTCAACTGTCCCAGGAAGGAGTTCTGGTCCTTATCTCTCTACCTTTCATCTTTATCTTGTTGAAGATTCCACATTTTTCCAGGATACAGACCTTTTGTGGCATGCCCATTATACTTCCACAGGCCTGGAGATGAGGGATGCTGATACAAGGGGACTAAGCTTATATATACCCTTATTTCAACTATGTGAGTCAGAGATGTAGCATATACCTGCAATAAACTCCTTGCTTATCTCTCACTGGCTGACTTTCATTATTGAACATGCGGGACATGTCCGGCGGAGCTCCCCGAAGAGTTGTGTGAATTAAACTGAGACCCAGCTGCCCAGAGTGGACCGCAACAGAATTGGCGTCCGAACAGGGACTAAAGGTAAGGGCAGGAAAGAGGACTGGGACCTTGTCAGTAGGACAAGAAGATAGTGAAAGTACCTTCGCTACTTGAGTAGGCGGGGAAGATGGGGAATAGGTTCCCATGGTTAAGCCAGAGGAAAGTGAAATTTGGGCCAGACAGTTATACAAAGTTATTAAGAAACAAGGTATTACTATACAACTAAAAGATTTACAGACATTCATTGAAAAAATACAGACTATATCACCATGGGCCCAGAATATAGAAATAACAAAAGATAAATGGCAGGTAATAGGAGAACAGATGACTAGCTATGAACAAGAATGCCCTGATTATCTTAAAGAACTAGATTTCTTGATAATTAGTATAGTGAAAAATGCTTTTGAGAGAATGGAGCGACATTTCTCTATAGAAAGCCAAACAGACAGTAAAAACTATATATATATAAAAAAAAAGAAAAAAGAAAAGAAAAGAAAGAAAAGAAATAAAAGTTGTACAGGAGGATGAAATTTGGCCTCCTCCTCCCCTGCCAGCTCCTTCTTACTAGTTTAAGAAAGAATCTCCCCTCACGGCATTCCTGAGACGTCAGGAATTTTGTGTTTGTGGATATGTGTTGAGATTGTCAGTTTGGAAAATTCTATTGTGTTTGTGTAAACTGTGCTTGTGCCTTGTCTGTCTTTATGTGTTTAGATTGTCTGTTTACTTGTGTGTTCAGGTTCTTCTATTGATTTGCTAGATGGGGAGAAAAGTTCCTCTAAAATTGTCCTTGGGTTGCCTCATTTAAATTGCTGTTCTTTGTTATTTTGGCATCTAATACCCTCACTGGTTCTCCACTTGAACCTGCTTTCTGTGAGTAATCTGATCCCCCTCCTCTTCCAGGATTTTAAGAATTAGTAAAGTAAGTTGTTAAAAAGGACATTGAAGTTAAAGAAACAGCAAATATTACCAAATATGTTAAACAAAGAAATCATAGAAAGAAATGCTATTTTAATTTGAAAAATAGGGAAAATAAATTTCAGAAAGACAAGAGAGTCAGGTTAATCCTAAAGTGTATAATGTGGTTACCAAAATGCCCATATAGGGGAAAGTAAATAATTAATTTTTTTCCAGAATGATATGGCATCATTAGAGCTTCAGGAGTTTATCAATATAGATTCAGATATTGTTAGTTATTACAGAAAATTATGGGACATGTAAGGGTTGAAGAATAGAAGATCACCACCCCCAGAAAGAATCTAGGATGGTCTCTCTCTATAAAAGTTATTTAGTTTACTCTATTTGAAGAAGGGGGGCAGGGAATATTCTAATTAGGCTAAGGGATTTTTGAATGACTGCCTTCTCCAGGATTTTAGCAGTTGTAATCAAGAAATGTTAAATATTAAAACCTTGGAAGGAAAAATGCATTGTGAAAAGTGGAATCATATCTGTAGTTATATAGCTGTATAAGCTATGTGACTCTAGTTTGGAATAGTATGAATTAAAGTCAAGAAGAGCTAATGAAAAGGAATGGTGGAAAATGTGAGTGGTATAGTTTGAGTAAGAGATTCTGAAAGTACTTGAAAGAAAATCCAGACTTAGAGACAATTGGGGTTTCTTTTGAAGCATTTGTTAAGTATGGAAAGTTTTGAGCAGGATTGACTTTGTATACAAAAAATGGATTTTGGGAACTTTGGAAAATGGTGTACAAATCATTATAAGAAAAGAAAGTATAGAACTGTAAGTCTATAGGGACATATGTGTTTATATGAGGTTGGGCTGATTTAAAATTGCATTAAATTGGTAATTTTTGCAATGTTTGGCAATGAATTGATTAGAAAAATAATAAACCCCATAAAGTAAAAAGTTTGATATGAAAGCAATTGTAAGGTAAATGTTAATTATGTTATTATTGATCCTATAGTATGCTAATCTAAAGATACATGTAAATTGAATTAAGGTGTTTGTAAAGAATATGTTTGAGTTTGGATTCTGATGTTTTATGGCTCCTCCAGAGTTATGGGAGTCAGGACAGACTTGTGAGTTAGCTTTAGAATAACTAAGAGGAAGTTAATATTTTACACTGATTGGAATGTGGATCATGTATCTGGGAAGAATCTGGAATGAGTGAGTAATGATAAACAATAAAGGTAAGGAATTAGTACATATCACTTTGATATCTCAAATTGTGGGGAATCTCTCATTCCTAGAATATAGAATGTTTTAATATTAAGAATTTAATTTAATAATAAGAATTTAATATTAAGAAATGTTGGTCAGTAAGGATAGAAAGTTTTTATAAATGAAAGCATTGAGAAGTTAGTATTGCATTGATAAAGATAAGAATTTGCAAAGTTTTTAGGCTTTTGAAAAGAAGATGATTTAAAACTAATTTGAATATGACTTTTGGAATTTAAGAGAAGTATGAAGAAAATCTTATAGTCATAAGAAGGGATTTTTTTTAGCAACAATTGGTCTTAAGAAATCTTTGTAATTTAAAAGTTTTAGGGAATAAAGCATGTCACTGGAATTCCTTACAATCCTACATGTCAGGCCATAGTGGAACATGCTAACAGAAATATTAAGGCGATCCTCGCTAAACAAGAAAGGGGAAGAGGACGTCTATCACAAGGAATTCTAGACAAAGCAATATATACGTATAATTTTTTACAAATTTCTAAATTGGACAATTTGTCTCCAGCCATGAGACATTTTATACAAATTAAGAAACAGTTGGAAAGAAAATACTTTAAAAATAATTCTGAAAATAAAATCTATGGTATTGGTAAAGGAGCTCTATGGCTCATGGTATGGACCTTACAGAGTATTAATATGGGGTCCAGGTTTTCTTTGTGTTTCCACAGATCATGGAGACAAATGGGTTTCTGCAAAAAGAATAAGAAATGAGGAAACTGAGGAAGAATCGACAAAAGAGAAGGCAAGGCAAAAGAGGAAGAAAGAATCATGCTCATAAAAGACAAAGATACTCATAAGAACATTTATGATGATGCACTTGTTAACTGTGGGAAAGGCTAATATGACTGATCATTGATGGGCTCTCATTCCGTCTCCACCGTGGTTGAAAACACTATCCTGGACAGATACTATGCTAGAATTTATTTTACCTGGAAATCTTTCTTGCATGTACAATGAAGGGAGTGTTGAAGAAATAACAAGTAATGAATCCATACAGAACTTTAACAAAACAATGACTTTCATGGGATTGATTAAAGGATTTCCTGTGTACTTCCAGAAACAAATGGGAGGAATCTGGTTGAGCACTGAATGGAATTACACTAAAAGTACTGTACCTGCTGATAGATGATGTACTCAGATTGTGGATGGAAGGATATATTTGGGGGATATTGCTATAAAAACAAATAAGAATTCTATACAAATTGACACCAGGAAATATCACTTATATACATGGAGATTAAATGGTACTGAGATACCTTTGAATGAAACTAAACAATATCAAGGAAACAGGTTAAGTTCTTGTAATTCTATTCACTTATGTATCATTATCCTGGTTTCATGCCCTTTAAATATTGCCATACTCATCAGTGCATCAAAGTACCTTTAGACTTTATGAATTATACAGAATATTTAATATCTCGTCATAATACCACAAGAGATATGCAAGATAGAGGAGCAGTAAATGATCCTCGACTGCAATACATATATATATGGATCTGGAATAGAGGTTAAAGGGATAGAAACATTTGTTGCATTGGTTGGGGGACATACTGTGCAAGGAATGCCTCAATTGGTTAATATTGATATAAGGAATAATATAACTAGTAATATCGCTATTAGTGCCAGGGTATGCTTGGGTGAGGAATATGCATTTTTAGTAGAAGGAAAATCTAATATTACATTAACTAAATATTCTGATGTGGTGTTCAATTTAACCTGTATGAATTGTTTAGTAAGAACCTGCATAGGTCCTAAATTTGCTGTAGGTAGAAAAGTTTTCAAAGTAACATGACCACATTATGCATTTACTATTGTAAAAAAAAATTGTTATAGAACACATAGTGATCATATTTTTGAGACAATTAATGAGAAAATATTATCCTTTCAACAGAGAAACAGAAGATATATTTTTTTGTGTTATTTTGGGCATTACATTACTGGTAGAAGCCATTGTGGCTTCTACAGCCCTTGCTATGTCAATATCTAATACTCAGAATTGAATAGTTGAAGCACAGGGATTACAAGAATTAATGCAGAATGTTTCAGTGGAATTTAAACACCAGCTTCAGGTAGATGAGCAATTTTATAAAGCATTATATCAATTGTAGAAAGCCACTATGTTTTTGGGAGAAGAAGTACAATATTTGGAATTACAACAAAGGTTACAATGTGATTATAGATATAATCAATATTGTTTGACCAAAGCCCAATATAATGAATCTCAAGTAGAATGGAATGTTATTAGAGCCCAGCTGCATGGATTGAGTATAGAAAATGTTACATTAGAATTGTCAAAATTAGCCTAAATAGCTGATTATATTGACCAGGCAGCAGATTCTGATCAGTTCTTTCATGCTCAATCTGGTGGTCTGTTGCATATATTTTTACCTTATATATATTGTTTGGTATTGGACTTTTATTATTTTGCTTGTGTGTGCCCCTTGTGATGCAAGTCCTCATCTCATGAATAAGAAAGGTTCTGATTGATGTTTTTGTTGATCCTCCAAGACAACCCTTTTCTGGGAATCTATAGGGCGCTTTGCACTTAAACAAGAAAGGGGAATTGTAAGGGGATAATAGACAGAGTATGTGGCCATGAGGAGTTCATCCTGAGAGTCATTGAGACCTGGGGCAACAGGAATGTCCATACCAGAGTGCTCTGAACTCAGGAAGGAGCTCTGGCCCTTCTCTCTCTTTGTTCTCCTGCCTTTCATCCTTATCTTGTTGAATATTCTCAGGAAGGACCTTTTGTCCTTATCCCTCTGCCTTTCATCCTCATATTGTTCAAACTGTCCCAGGAAGGAGTTCTAGTCCTTATCTCTCTACCTTTCATCTTTATCTTGTTGAAGATTCCACATTTTTCCAGGATACAGACCTTTTGTGGCATGCCCATTATACTTCCACAGGCCTGGAGATGAGGGATGCTGATACAAGGGGACTAGGCTTATATATACCCTTATTTCAACTATGTGAGTCAGAGATGCAGCATATACCTGCAATAAACTCCTTGCTTATCTCTCACTGGCTGACTTTCATTATTGAACATGCAGGACATGTCCGGCGGAGCTCCCCGAAGAGTTGTGTGAATTAAACTGAGACCTGGCTGCCCAGAGTGAACCACAACATAAGATAATGGGGTTTTTCCTAAATTAAAGGTTATTAAATTAATTAGTCTTTGGTCTTTGTTCAAACTCCACAGTTCTTTCTCTGGATACAGATGGTATTCTCCATCATAAATAGCCCCAAATTGTTCCTGATTGTTGCACTGATGGAATGAGTGAATGGAATAAATGAAAAAAGATGAAAAAAGTCCATCAATGTTGATCATCACCCCCATGTTGCTGTTAGGATGTACAGTGTTTTTTCTGGTTCTGCTCATCTTGCTCAGCATCAGTTCATGCTTCTCTGAATTCCCATCCCTCCTGGTTTCTAATAGAACAATAGTGATATATATATATATATATATATATATATATATATATATATATATATATATATATATATATGCCACAGTTTGTTAAGCCATTCCCCAACTGAAGGACATTCACTTAATTTCCAATTCCTTGCCACCATAAACAGGGCTGGATAGCTAATATTTTTTTTAAATTTATATAATGCTTTAAAATCTACTAGGGGTTTTGTGTTTGTTACTTCATCTGGAACCCACAGCAACCCTGAGGAATAGATGTTATTTTTATATCCATTTTGCAGATGTAGAGACTGATGATGAGTAGTGAAGTTGCTTACCTAGGATCATATACCTAGAAAATAGGTGAGGCAGGATTTAAATTTATGACTTTCTGCCTCCACTTCCCAATCTTAGCTGCTTCATTCTTTCACCTACTTGTCCAATGTCCAAGGAAAGGTTATTGTTACTCTTAATGGAGCCTTCTCCCACTAGCCAATGTAAAAATATTAATGAAAACTCCTTAGGGGCTAGGTGTCTAAGCAGTTCCAAATCTATTTTGTTGTTTTTTTCATCTAAACAAAATCTCAATCTTTTTGATGAGGAAAGCATGACATACTTTGGTAAATATTTTACTGAAATCTAGTTAAAATGTGTGGGAAATATTCTGTCTAGGGTATGTATTAGTCTAATTTTCTATTAAACATGTAAATAGAGGAGCAGATATACAAAAATTCAAAGAGGAAAGGATTATTCCCATCTAGGGATATCTGGAAAGGCTTTCCATAGAAGGTGGTAGTACAAGTCTTGAAAAACTCTAAAAGGGAGATGTGATAAAAGAAAAGAATTGCAGACATAGTTCAGACTCTTCAAAGACTATCTAGATCACATCAAATAGAAGGAAAACGAAGTAAAATAATATAAAATAAGCTTAGATATGTAGAGGAAAGTCAGATTATGAAGGATTTTAAACTTGAAATTAAAGAGTTTGTACTTTATGTTAAAGACAAAAAAGAATCATGTGAGAGTGGGGTGGGGAAAGATACAGTGTCATATCTTTCATTTGAACTTGTAGGAAAAAAATTTAAGAACTAGTACTGAATAGGTATAAAAATACATACACATTTAATTTTATGGAGATTTTATTATATCTCAGTAGTATCTAAAATGTATGCATTACAATCATGACTTCAGATAAAACAGTATTTAAAAATATCAGACTTCATTGGTCTGCCTTCATGAAAGTAATATATCAGGGACAGCTAGGTGGATAGAATACCCGTCCTGGAGGTCTCAGACACTTGATAATTACCTAGCTGTGGGATCTTGGGCAAGTCACTTAACCCCATTGTCTTGCAAAAAAACAAACAAAAAAGTAATATATTGGTCTAACTATTCTAGAAAACAACTTGGAAGTATATTAGAGGGGCAACTAGATGGTTCAGTGAATAGAGCACTGGTCTTGGAGTCAGAAGGACCTGAGTTCAAATCTAACCTCAAATACTTGATACTTACTAACTTGGACAAGTCACTTAACCTTATCATCTTGGACAAGTCACTTGACCTCATTGCCTTGCCAAAAAAAAAAGAAACTGCACTAGAAAAAACAACTAAGTTATTCATATATTTTGATCAGGGAAATTCAAAAGGGAGAGGACGCATTATACAAATATCTGTATGTAATGTTTACCCTATAGTAAATATATTATAATTATATATTAAAGCACAAATATCTAATATAATTAAAATTTTAGTACAATTCTAGTTTTCAGTTTCTCTTATATATTTGTGCATACACTTTTCATTTTCCAGTACCACCACCCTACAATAGAATGATTTGATAAAAAAGAAAAAAGTAGAGATAAGCAAAACAAGCCAAATAGTGATCAAGAATATTAGAATGTCAACCATATCCTATATTTATATATTCTATATCATACCCACCCAGTTTACTGTTATCATAAATGTTCTGATATAATTATTTGAGTATCTAGAGAACTGTTCCCCTCAGGCTTTCTTGGGGAAGAGGAAGGGAAGCAGTAAATACCCACCATAGGGATATCACTGAATAGAAAAGTATGAACAGGTTCTTTTTCCCTCCCTAGGATAATTTCCAATTGTTTTCTAGAATGGATGGATCAAAACTCAACTCCACTAATTGTGGATCAAACATTCCTAATTTCTTTTACTGTATGAGAAAAATGATTGTCATTCCTGCTTTTTAAGATTTCATTGAGGTATAATAAATTCTACTCTGGCCCCTCATTTTAATTCTGAATTAATATTTATGTTTTGAGTAAGTTTCTTTAAAATACAAATTGTTGCGTTCTGTTTTTTGATCCATACCATTGCCCAATTTACGGGTGAGTTAATCCCATTTCCATTCATGGTTATGATTATTGTTTATTTTTCACTCCATCAAATCCAATTAGAATATTTCTTCTCTCATCCTGTCCCCCACTCTCAGAAAAAAAAGAACAAAAAAAATCAGAGAAATAGAAAGAATTAAATCAGTACCTGGTATCAGCTATTTGCATAGTTTAGGGCAATCTAATCTCTGACCTCTGCCCTCATTTATCCTTACCTAGACCAAAAACACTAGGTCTTTCTTTTTCTCTTTTTCTCCATTTTAATCACCAGCTTTTCATATTTATATTTTGCTTTACTGGCAGTTACCACCTTCCAACTCTAGCCTTCCTCTAAATTCTGCCTCCTCACTGACCCTTTCTCAGACCAGTACCTTATGTTTTTATATTTCTACCTCTGTACTCTTAATTTTAGCTTGTCCTTGTCCAGTTTGATGAAAACGAGGTTCATCCTACTTTCATATTTCATTTCAGATTGTGTACCAAATAAGACATTTAGTCACTTTGTTCCTTTTCCTCTTCCTCATTCCTTCCCCAGGGAATTCTGCAGTTGTTGTTTTGTCTTTTTTTGAAAACCCCAAACTTAAGTCTGTTTCTTTTTTCCCACCTCAATGAAGACTAAAGATATGGTACAGCAAAGAAACAAAAGCCTTCCCTCCAACTCCACCTTTTAGGATGTAAGTCTTTGACCAAAAGCTAGCCAGTTCAACCTTTTTCAACTCATTTACTTTTTTATAAAGACCACCAATTCTAATTTTCTTAAAATGAATAACTAGGAAGCAGGTATTTACTAAAGGTCCACTCACTAAATGATAAGCATAGTGCTAGGTGCTGGGGACAAAGACATAAATGAAATAGTCCTTGCTCTCAAAAATCTAATATTCTAGGGGGCAGCTAGGTTGTGCAGTGGATAGAGCACGGGCCTTGGAATCAGGAGTACCTGGGTTCAAATCTGACCTCAGACAGATAATAATTACCTAGCTGTGTGGCCTTGGGCAAGCCACTTAGACCCCATTTGCCTTGCAAAAACAAAAAAAATCTAATATTCTAGTTGGAAAAATAACATTTATACACATAAGCATACAGATAATAAATATAGCGGAATTTGGGGAGAATTAATTATTTTATTTCATATTATACATCTATAACATTATATAATACTGTTAAAATATTATTAACTGAGGAAACAAAAATGGTTTTGTAATGATAGACTGGATGACAAATAAGGTTAGTAATTGAGCTGAGCTTTAAGAAAATCAATCAATTAATCTACAAGTTTTATTGAGTCTCTCTTTATGGAATCTCAGAAATTACAAAGACAAAAGTAAAGCATTTCCAGAGCCTTATATTCTAATAGATGAGACAATATGTATATTTGTACCTGTAACAGACTTTTTAGTTATCCCATTCCAGCAAAGGGAAATGTCAAGATTATGCCAGTATGAGCCTCTCAGCATGGGTGGTGCTCAGAGAAGGGCAGTAGTAGCAACCATGGTGTCAATGACATTGGTAGAGTTGAACAAGGAGTAAAGTACAATGCACTGGCAGTAGTAGCAGCAGTTCTAAGGATATGGCAGAGAGCTAGAGAAGACACTGAGTATTAAAGGGAGCCTAGGTTGCACTAGTGTGGTAGCACCTTCCCCCATTGGGATGAGAAAGAGCAGTTGGAATATCAAAGCATCCATTGCCACATGTCCCCCTGGGCAAATTACAGGAAAGTACCACTTGCAACTAGGTGAAACAGTAGATAGACTTCTGGTCCAGCAGTCAGGGAGACCTGAGTTCAATTCCACCCTCTCACAATTTAATAGTTGTTTGACCTCAAGCCTCTCTTTTTAGCCACTCTGTCTCAGTTTGCTCACTTTTAAAGTGGAAGTAAAGGAGCACCTAACACCCAGGACTGTTGCGTGGATAACCTGAAATAATATTTGTAAAGATCTTAACACAATGCCTGGCACATATTAGTATTATATAAATGCTAACTATTTTCATTTGTAGTTTTATTATTGTTACTTTGCCTTCAGACTCATTCCCTTCTTCAAAGCTGCTCACTTGATATTTAACTAATGTAAAAATCAGACTCATTTGATATAAAGAATCAATCCTAATTGATTTTTAGCTGTGTATTTCTCATTTTCAAATAAAGTTGGTGCTTCAACAGAGAGACAACTGCTTTTTGGTGCTGGTATAACAAAATACAGAAAGGATCAATGTCCAAGCTTTAATCTAGAATTATCAGATTTTGTTTGGCTGGGAGATAAAGCCAAATGATGGGGAAAAAATCTTATACTTTTCTATATGATAGAACTAAACTGGATCTGTTTTGTTCTTCTTTTCTAATTTTACCATGACTCAAAATGAGGTATTTAACATTCTAGACAAGACTGACCTATTGGATCATGATTCTTCACTCACTCCTTTCCTTTTCTGTCCCACCTAAATTCTTTGCAGAAGTAGAGATAAGAATGGTGACTGGGATGTAGGAACCATCCAATGGGAAAAGGAAAGGTATGGCTGAAATGATTAGTCATGCCAACTTTCCAATGGTGAGGCCTAGAGAAGGGATATGTTCTTTACTTCTACCTCCAAAACATACCCATAGAGGAAAATAAAGGCTATATAAGTGTATAAGTCATACATATAGAATTAATTCAGTGTGACCTTTAGTCAGGGCAGAGGTGGCTAGAGAAACCAAGAAAGGCATCATACAAAGTTTGGTGCTTCAGCTATATCTTGGAAGAAATCAAGGGTTATAACAACTATTGGTGGGGATGGAGTACCTTGCAGAGATGGGAATAGTACAAAAATTATAACGTAATATTTGGTGAAGAGCAAAATGGCTAGTTTAGACAGACAAAATAATGCACATAAGGAAATAATATGTAAGAGGACTAGAAATGTGCTTTAGAGCTAGATTGGGAAGAGATTTAAATGTCAAAAAGAGGAGTCTGCATTTGATCCTAAAGGAATTGGGGCCCACTAGAGTATATTGATCAGAAAATGTGATTTAAAGAAGAATGTGAAGTTGAAGATGGCTCAAGGTCTGAGAACCTGGTGTGACTAGAAGGATGATTGTATAGAAATAGGGAAGCCAAGAAGATAAATGGTTTTGGTAGGGGACAGAAAAGAAAAAAGAAGAAAAAGACAATGAATTCTCTATTGACTCTGTTTGAGGTGCTTAAATTATTTTGATCTAGTTTAAAATATATAATAGACAACTAGTAATGCTGAAATAGAGCTCAGGAAAGAGACTAGGCCTGGATAAATAGATCTAAGAATCAGCTGCATACAGATAATCAGCAAGAAGTTAATGAGATCATCAAGGGAGTACATATAGAAAGAAAATAGAAGAGGCCAAGAACAGAGCAGGGCAATTAGTTGGCAGAATAGAGTGCTGGTCCTGGAGTCAGAAACTCATTCTCCTATGTTCTAATCTGGTCTCAAACACTTACTGGTTCGGTATCTCTGAGCAAGTCACTTCATCTTGCCTCAGTGTCCTCATCTGTAAAATAAACTAAAGGAGAAGAGAGTAAGTCACTGCATATCCTTACCCAGAAACCCAAAAGTCTGGTCATGTAGAGTCTGATATGACCAAAAAATTACTGAATATAAAAATAAGCATCTCGAGGAAATTGCCATACCTAGTCAACCAAAGGAAATTGAGAAATCTGACAAGAAATACTAGGAGAGAGCCAAGAGTCATGAAGACCCAAAGAAGAAGTAATTGGGAAAAGAAACTCATCAATTCTGTCAAATGCTGCAGAGAGGAAAGGAAGTAGAAGCAAAGAGTTTGCCTGTGAAAGGAATATATATATATATATATATATATATATATATATATATATATATATATATATATATATAAAGTGATTGCTTATAGAAATGATAGGGTGAAGTAAAGAAGTTTTAAGAGTAGGGAGAGCCGTATATGTTTGTAGACAGCAAGAAAGGAACCAGTAGACTGAGTCTGAACTAAGGTGGGAGTGGGGGGTGTTTGTCTTTTCAAATTCCTGGAAGACATAGAGGGAGATGGATGAAAGGGCGGAGTAAGAGGGACTGAGCTTGGCAAGAAGAAAGGCCACTTCTTTCTCAGGGACTGTAACAATGGAGAAAGAAGAAAATGGTAAATGAAAGCTAATTTTGAACTTTAATGCTTTTGGCTATTTTTGTAAAACCATGCCACAATTTTGTTTGCATTCATCCTCAATCTCATATCTTCTAATGAAGTTTAAAAATATAAATTAGCAAATGAGTTCCCTGAACATTTACACTAGACTCTGGAGAAAACTTTTTTTTCATTACAGTAATTGTTTGTGTTTGTGACCAGAATTTCATTCTTCAGAGCAATCCATCTTGTACTAAGTTCCCCAGTATAATTTTCAGCCTTGGAATCTTACCTAGCCTTTAAGGCCTAGGTCAAATATCACCTCCTCCATGAATTTGTCCCTGATGATTCTACTTTCTAGTTGAAAGGAACTGGATATTTTGTCAAAGGACCTGGGTTTAAGTTGACTTCTGTTTCTAACTACCTTTTTACCTGTGAAAAGTCACATTTCCTCAAGTTTCAGTTTCCTCCTGTATACAGAGATTTGAAAGAGGTATATTTTAAGGTCCTTTCCACTGAAAATGTTATAACCTCATCTCAAAATGATCTTTACTCTTCTGGACTCTCAAAATGCTTAATTTACACCTCTTCTAAATGCATGTCTCGTATTTTACATCATTAATTTCAACAAAAAATTTCTATATAAGAATCAACAAATATGTTTCTTTTTTTTCCTCCCCTCCACCCAATATTATTGTGTACATACTAAAAACTCTAAAACTAATTAAGAATAGTAGTAGATACTAAGAAATTTAAAAAGATGTAAAGGTATCAGGAAGTTCATGATTAAATCAACTGTTTTAAAGGACAGCAATTGAAGATTTCCTTAGACTTAGAGTACAAGGAAAATAGACGTTATAGACCACCAACTGTCATAAAAGAAACACAAAAGGACTGCTATGAAATATTAAATCATCAGCAGCAAAATTAACAGGAATAATTCACAGTTGAATAGTGGCCGATCTCACTAAGCACAGATTTGCATTTGTACATTTAATAAAGTATGACGAGATGATGATTTGCAAATTTGATAGCTTGATTTAAGTACTGATCAGGTAAGTTGTGGAAGACCTGCTGTGCTGCTAAAATAAGCATTTAAATCAAATGCTGGTTAGGTGCAGAAACTCACCTCTGCAAGTTAGGAGCAGATGTGGACAGACTAAGTAATCAGTGCAATAAATGTTTGTTGAATGGGGGAAAAATAAGACAGTAGCTAGGTGGGGCTGCCAGGTTGTATTTTATGCTTCTTAAGGAAATGGACACTTGGAAGTCTGGTAAGCAATAGGTGTCAAATCCATTAAATTCAGCTTAATGTGTCCAGATCTGAATGTTGTGTTTTACTGTTCCATCCCAGATTGTGGGTTGTGAAAGACCTTGAAATGGTCTTTCACTTCATGTCTCCCTGAGTAAGGCTTTCATTGACTCCTGATGTTGGATTTCAGATTTCTCCTAGGCTTTTCTTAACATTAATATCTGATTTCTGACTGTAATGACCTTGAACTTGTATCAGCTTCAGTAAATTATAGGACTAACAAAGGAGTTTGACATTAGTTTGTCTAAAAACAAGTATGTGATCAAAATATGTTAAAAAGCCTCAATTAATATACCTAATTGACTGTTAGGGTCACATAACATATCAATTTTCATTGGATTTCCCAAAGTGTTGGACAGTTTTAACTTTGTTTATATTTTTGGTGATGTACTAAGGAAAGCTCCTCTTGGTATCTAAAGAAAAAAAGAAAGCTTTCAGGGGTAACTAAAACTTAAATCCATGGGGTTCAGTATCAAATGAGGAAATTGATATTTTTCTTGTACTCTGTTCCAGGTAAATTACACCTGGAGATTGTGTTCAGTTTTGAGTACCATGCTTTAGTAAGAGAAGGGTGATCAACATGGGGAAGAGTATTGATATTATAATATAGAAAGATCATTCCAAGGAAAAGATATGAATAGAAAAACAAAGGGATAGGATAACTGTCTTTAAATATTTGAAGGATTATTACATGGAAGAAGAATTAGACTAAATTCTCTTTGATTTCAGAGAATAAAACCATAAGCAATAGGTAAAAAGCTGAAGAAAAACAAATTTTGGTTAGGAAAACTTCCTGTCAATTATTCCTATTCAAAAAGGGACTGGGTTGCCATAGCACTTGGTGCTCTTGCCCTAGAGATTTTCAGGAGATAATTGGATGAAGACATGACAAAAACATCATACAGAAGATTCATGGTCAGATGCTGTTGGTCTCTGAGGTGACTTCCATTTCTGCAATTCTTTGGTTTGGGGACTCTGGGACTAGATAATCTCAATGGTCCTTTCTATCTCTGACAGCATTATGAGTGTCCAATGGATAATGACTCAATTTTTACTCCACTTAGGAAGATGGAGGATGTGTTACTAAAGAGTCATTAAATACAAAGTTCATATATTATACTTTGGGACTTGGGAAATTGGTGTCCTCAGGTGTTTGAGTATGAATTGATAGGTGTCGGCAAGAAGCTGCCTTCAGGAAGCTATGAAAGTCAGAGAGTTTAGTTTCCCCATCAGCAGATATATTTTTAAGACAGCAGTACTTTAGAATACAAGTTGAGTCATCAGAGAAATTTATGGTCAGCAATTTCTTTCATCCTGGCTCCAAAAGTCTTTCTAAAGAGCATGAGCTTCCATTATGTAGGTTGTTTGCATTACAAGCCAATTCATTATACAGTAACAGTTTTATTATGAATTACAGTAACAATAAAGAAATGAGCATTAAACTCAGGCATCTATGAATTTCTATTTTAACTCATTGGCTTCTTCCAACACTACTGAGGGTTAAACTTTATGCAATTTCAATTGAATAGTAACACACAATAAAAATGAATGGATTTAGGAATCTTTGTCCTAAACTATTATAATTGGGGCAACTAGGTGATGCGGTGGATAGAGCACTGGCCCTGTAATCAGGAGTACCTGAGTTCAAATCCAACCTCAGACACATAATAATTACCTAGCTGTGTGGAATTGGGCAAGCCACTTAACCCCGTTGCTTTGCAAACAAAAAACCCCTAAACTATTACAATTATAGTATTAAAAAATGATGTAAATGTTTATAAGAGATGGCTCTATTGAGGCACTCGTTTCTCCTAGGCTATAAATATTCCATAATATTATAAATGTCCAGTTGTAGACTGAAAGTCTAAACTTCAATTAAGTGCTACTTTGATGCAATTGGACCCAATGAAAAGGTGTCAGATAATATGAACAAATTAAATCTGGTATGACAATATTTGTCATTTAATTTCCTAAGAAATAAGAAATCAAATTCCAAAGCTCTTAAGCACAAACTGATACATATTTTCAGAAGAATTTGGTTCTTCAGTATTATTACAGAGAAAAACCATGAAAATTTGAAAAGATCTGAAAATTTCTGGGAGCATCAAAAGAGATATTTCAACAACTCTAAAATGTCACAAGCAAAATTCTGTAAACTTTCTATGATTTTTCTATTAGCACTCTAGAGATGTTATTCACAAATCTGATTCCCTTTCAAATTGCTGCTAGTGATGACATATATGTGGGAGGCAGTAGTTAGAAAAGCCAATCACACATCATAAAAGCTTGATATGAAGATTCTGCCCTATCATCCCTTTCACTTGCTTTCTTTGGTCTACCCAATGCACCATTTATACTCCACTTATTCTGACACTTACTGTTTCAGGGCCTTGGGGAGCCAGGAGTTTTTTCCCTATCTTCTTTCAGTCCTCAAGAGTTTACTTCTGATAGTGCATGGATAAAACTTTCCTTTTTATGTCTATCTATTCTATGTAGCTTTCTTTCCTTAGTCTTCATTATCTACTCTCTCTAACATTTCTAGTTCCTCACTACATCTTTTTCCCCCCTACAGAATCTCAGAACTGGAAGGATCCTCGGAGGCAGTTTACTCCAAGCTATACATGACCAGTAATGCTTTCTGCAACTCCAACAAGAGATCATCCAACCATTGCTTGAAGAATTCCAAAGATGGAGAAACCAGTCCCCTCCCAAGGCAGACCACTGCACTTTTTAACAGCTTATTTTTGAAAGTGTTTCCTTAATTCAGGTCTAAATCAGCCTATCTGTAACACCCATTGCTTGTTGTTCTGTCCTATTTTTTTGTTCTGAGCAAAACAAATCTAATCTCTCTTCCATGTGAAAACCTTTCAAAGACTTGATGATTGATTGCCTATAAGACTGGTTTTTCTTCCCTTTCCTTCTCTGCCTCATTTCCTCTAAATATTGTATCAATTTGTATATATCAGTATTTCAGTAGTCTTGTTTTCTCATCGATTCTGACATTACCTCCCTTGGTGCAGATCACAATCTTCTCCACAGTCCCTTTTCACTCTGTTTCTATCCTTTACTGCTTCTCTGAGAACTTGCCCCATCAATTGTTTCTCTCCTGTCTCTCCCCAACAATTAGATTCCTTTACACCTATTACTGGGTCTCTAGAAAAGAACTTTTCTGGGCTTTCTCACTCCTCAAACTACAGTACAGTATCTACCTTTCTTTATGTTTCCAAATGCTGAGAAAGATCAATTTATAATCATTGCCTCTATTTTATTAAGTCATTCATTCTTCAACTCCTTGCAATATGACTTCTTCCTCATTTTTTTGGCAATTATTCACTTAAAGATCAATGATGGTCTAAATGGATGATTATCTCTATCTTTATCCTTTCTCTTTGTTCAGCATTTTATGTTTTTGCTTATCCCTTCTTCCTATATATTCTTTTCCCCCCTTCCATCATACTCCTCTATTATTGTTCTCTTGCTATATAACAAGACCTGATAAGTGTATCTTTATCCTCCTTAGACCTGATAAGTGTATCTTCTTTCTAACTAGAAGTGTTTCCTAAGATTCTATCCTAAATTTTCATCCCCTTTCTCTTTAAACTCTCTCTCTTATCATTTCCTTGGTTCTATTAATTCCTCTGTCTTCTAAATTTGCCTTATTTTTTCCATTCTTACATTTCAAAACTACAGTACTGCATTTCAAATTGTGTTCCGATTAGCTCCATATGAATATGTTACCAGAATCTCAACCTCAACTTGTCCAAAACTAACTTCTCCAATTATCTTGAGAACACTACATCCTTCTCTCATCCAGACTTGATTTCTCAGATATGCCTTTGAGTCATTTCCTGCCCTCCTCCACCATATCCAAGCAGTTACCAAGTTTTGTAACATCTACTTCTAAAATATTTATGACATTGGCCTCATTCTTTTCATTCATTCAGTCATCAACTTAGTTCTAATATGAATTAATGTTATAATAATTTTCTATGTATGCTCCCAGTTTCTGTTCTCTTCTCCAATCTGTTCTTTATATAAATTCCAAAATTATCTTCTTAAAACAAAGATAAAACTATACTACTCCCAATTACATTTTAAAAGTCAATGAACTCTGATGTCTCTTAGGATTACCTTCCAGAATGTGACTCCAAACTACTTTTCTAGTCTCTTTTCAAATTATTAATCTAATTTACTTCCAGACAAATTGAAATAGCTGTTTCCCCAAACTAGGCCTGTTATCTTCTCTTTTCATGCATTCATATAGGATGTTTCTCATGGCTCACAATGTGCTCACTCTTCATCTCTATTTTTCAGATTCCTTCTGTCCCTTCAATATTTAACTTAGGTGTTATTTCCTCTCTGAAACATTTCCTGATTCTCCAAAATTAATTCTCTCCCTTTTCAAATTTTCCTAGAACACTGTGTTTGGAATCCCCTATTCCTGCCATTACTAACTACCTTGTGGTTTACTTCTCCAGTAGACAAGTAACTCCTGGAGAGTAAGGATTATCTCATTTTTTTCCTTTGAATAATCAGTTCTTGGTTCAGTGGCTAAGACACTGTAGGTAATTGATAAGATGTTTGTTGAAGTGGATTGAAATGATAAGAACTATAAGAAACAGGGACAAACCTGAAAATTGAAGAGGCACCCAGATAGAGAATATCTTTGTGGACATAATATTTTTCCTTGGACATCCAGCTCTATATGATACAGAACTAAGGTTCATAAAGACCCTGTGAGAATAGTAGTGCAAAGATTATTATCAACCCCATTCTACATTTTGTAAATGAGAAAATGGAGGAAAGGAAAGCATTTCCCTTTACTTGCTATGAATTGTCCAAGATCTTGTAGTCAATAAGTATAAAAGACAGGACTTGAACACAAGTCCTCTTGACCAAATTTAATATTTGTTCCAATGTATTGGTGACTTCTCATATTTGCCATGATTTCACCAACATTTCCTTAACCTGAACTTACAGCTTTGAAGCTCTTTCTTCCCTTCAATCTTCTAATGCCAGCTCATGCAGAGCTTTGCCAAGTTTGACCAATTTTATTTTGGTAACAACTTCCAGAATCCCTCCTTCTCTATTCCCAAAGTCCTATCTCAGACCTTCATTACCTTATACTTGGACAACTTTAGTTTTATTTCTACCTCCAGCCCCTTCTTCTGACAAATTCTTGAATGCAGACTAAGTAATAGAATCATCATCCTCATTCATCATTTCAGGTCTGTCGATTGTCTTCTCAAATCCTGTCTAAATCACCCAATTAAAATGCATCAGGCATGATGGTGCAGGACAAGGGCAGCTTATTTGATGTGAAAGGGTCTGGGTGTAAATTCTAGCTTGTGTCTTAGGATTCAAGCAACCTTGAAGTGGATTTCACGTCTCTGGTCTCAGTTTCCTCTACTGAAAAATGAAGGAGTTGGCCCCTGTATTATCTGAAAATGCCTGATCTTTTCTATATTAATTGGCCCATTCCTTATAACTTTGCTCAGTTCTGCTCTCCAGCCAGAGAAATTCAACCTTCCCCCCATACCTCACCTCTCTCACCTCTGAGACTTTACACATAGCATTTCTTCTCCTCCTAGAATTCAGTACTAAACCATGTCCCTGGCTTCCTATGATACTCTTCACAAAAGCCATCTATCTCCTGCATAAATACAACCTAATCTAGTTATATCTCACTTCATTTATTCTAATCAATCCTCCCTATCCCTTTTATCATTTCTAGCTCCCCTATAACTTGCATTTATAGTGTAATTATGTTCAGCACAGTTGAATAATCAAGTATATTTGAATAATAAACACATATTTCTTTATATTCCTGTCACTTGTGTTTATGGATATGGATATTTTGTGTGGTTCTGTCACATCTTTCTTATTTTTCTGTATGCTTTTCTAGCAATGTTTGAAACCATTGTTTTAATTCAAAGTATACATTCTTCTCAACCCATAGACATTATTTTCTTCTTAACATCTTAATATTTTTATAGTCAATATTATAGAAAATGAGTTTTCACAAGACTGAGGGTAGTTTTTGATTTGCCCTTTTCATGTGTTGTTACAACCAAAAACTGATCACCTAATGGACAATTTAATAAAAGTTTCTTTCTCTCTGTGTACAGAATTCTGCTGTCTCTTGCTTTTAGATTCAGCCTTAGTTAAAATCTTTTCAAGCAATTAAAGTATCTATAAAGCAAATATTAATATCATACAAAACTCTATGGCATGTAATTTTGTTATCAATTATACCAACATAAACTGAGGTTAATATTATGAATAAAGTGTGCCCCAAGGGACACTCAAAAGTGTGCTTCCCTATCAATGGAGAAGTTCACTAGATGTTCTTTATGGGTGAGTGACATTTTGCTGATTGCTCTCAATCCTTGAGACACTGAAGAATCACCTCAAAGACACCAAATAGTCACTTAAGATAAACCTAAATATCCTCAGTAGAAAAGCTAAATGGATACATATTGCTGAGGTTACAACTAACAGTTGGACTTGTAGCCAATTGCTACTTGGAAGATCTTGGAAAATATTCCATATTGAGAAAGACATGGACTCTGAAATACATTTAAAAAGCACAATTAGAGGGGCAGCTAGGTAGTGGAGTGGTTAGAGCACCAGCACTGGAGTCAGGAGGATCTCAGATCTTAGACACTTAATAATTACCTAATTGTGTGACCTTGGACAAGTCACTTAACTCAATTGCCTTACTAAAAAAAAAGGACATATAGGACGTGTTTGAGAAATTACATTATTCTTCCAATGATATTCAGTTGTTCACTGGCCAAAAAGCCCTTCTGTTTTAATAGTGGTGATTTTTCTGGGGATAGCAATGTAATGGACAGCGCATTAGCCTTAGAGTTAGGAATACAGGAGTTCAAATCCAGAAACAGACAATTCTGGGCAAGACCACTTAATCTCTATTTGTCTCAATTTCCTTATCTGTGAAGTGGAGATAATAAGAACACTTACCTTCTGAAGTATTGTGAAGATAAAATGAAAAAAATGATTGCTTTTTAAGCACATTGAACAGTGCCTGGCATATAGTAAGCACTATATCAATGATGATCATGATGATGATATTGGTGGTGATGGTGATGATGATAATAATGATGATGGTAATGGTGATGGTGGTGGTAGTGGTGTGTGTGTGTGTGTGTGTGTGTGTGTGTGTGTGTGTGTGTGTGTATTTATATATATATATATATATATATATATATATGTCATGGAGCACCATTTTCTCAAGGAAGAAAATTTTAAGTAATTCAAAGGATAACATAAAAGAAACAATAAATATGAGTAGGCTGCAATATATAAGAAATCTGATCTGATCTATCTGATCAGTAGTATTAAAAACATCACAGGACTAGAACTCAGGAAAGAAACTTGGAATGGAAGTCTAGGTCTGAGAGTCATCAGTATAACAATGATAATTAATCCCATATGAATTGGTGAAGTCACCAAGTGAGTATGTGGGAAGAATGAGAAAGTGGTCCCAAGACAGAACCTTATAGTTACAACCACTGTTTGAGTTCTCAGGTATAGAAGATGAATGTTAGATTTCTAAAGAACCAGACTTTAAATACAAATCACTCTGGTTTTCATTAATTGGCCAACAACAGGTCCCAGGAAAAGTCCTACTTGGTCATCCTTTGGACTGTAATTAGCTTGGAATGAAGGTAAAGAGTAATTGTTTCTGTTTTGGCCAGAAACCCTGAAGATCTTTTCCTCCCAGATTGAATTTTTTTTGACTAAGTAAAAGAGGCCATTCTTTGACTCATTTCTTATCTAGCCTCAATCACTGAATAGATGTTGCCTCAATCAATCAAATTGAGATCTATTAAATACTTTTGTTTAAAAAGACCAAAGTCTTCCCCTACATGTAGGACCAACTCCAGTGATCCTGATTTTATCTTACCATTTTACTCAAATGGCTCCTAAGGAAAGAATAAGACTGTTGATAACTGTCCAGACCTTCCTCACTTAAATCCAATTCATTTGCATGATATGACATCATCTCCCTGATATCCTGATCCTCTTTAAGAACAAAGGAAAAACACAAAAACTACCCTATTCAGTCTTTAACTTAATTTTTTTTGAAAATCCTTTATCTACTATTAGGACTTTTGCCACCTACCTTGTCTTTCTGCAAATAACCTGATGATAGAGGTTGTGGACTTTGCCCAACACATGTGTGATGATATCCTTGCCTACAGTTCCCAATCATGCCATCTTTTCTCTGATGATCATTGTTGATGATTATCCTTCATTTTCAAAGATGACCATGACACACAGCTAGTAAGTGTCTTAGGCTGGATTTTGAAGACAGGAGCCAACCCTCTACTCACTACACCACATAGCTGCCCAAGATCATCCTTCTGTCCTCTTAGAATTTAACTCCTTAGAATGTAAGCTCCATCAGGAGGATTGCCTTGTTTCCATGTTTAGCATTGTTCCTGTCATGTTATAATTAAGTAATTAATGGTATCTATCTATCTAGTCTAGAACTTAATTAACATACAATTGAGGATGCTAAACAGCTACTAGAGCACTTAGGTATGGTAATTTGGAATGAATATCTCACCTCCTTGTCAGGAAGATGCAGAGAACAACTAGCCTAGGGTTAGATATATACCCTAACTATAGAGTAAACATCTACCCCTTCTGTGTGGTATCAAAAAAAAAAGTTACACATCAGAGAAATTCTAGTGAGGTGGGTTCTTGTGAAAATGTAGAAGCTCTATGCATGCCACAACCCTGCTCTGTATATCTTGGTGTTTAGAGTTTGGTAATTATAGGAACCTGAAGAAGCAAGAAAGTACAATGGACATTCTGGGAGCAGAATAAGAAAAGACAATCCTTTTTGTTAATTCTATATCACTGGGAGATATTCATGGTGGAACCATTGGTACCATTAAATGGTAATTGTGATTAATTAAAATGTTGAAAATAAAATGTTCATTAGTTTTTTTTATTCTTTTAAGAAAGCTTTTCTCTGACACACTGTGGCCAGCATAATTGCTAAAGGAAACTTGGCTTCAATTTTACAGGAGGTCCAAAGAAGAGATTGGTGAAGGAAAGCTCTAAAGTTTGGAAGGGGTTCAGCCAAATGATTGTGGTAGCTTTAGAATTGTAACTGGAAGACAGCATATGTTGTTTTTCTAACTCTTAGTGATAATAAACTGCTCCCTTCACTTTTAGTACAAATACACTAGCTGGCAAACAATGATAGAAACTTGTATGATTACCTTTAAAAGGTGGTGGCAGAGCTCAAAATGTACAGTATAAACTGGCATCACTACATTAACTAAGAAATTAAGTTGCAGGGGACAAGGTAGGGGGCATGAAACAAGAATGGAACTCTTCATGGTACCCAGAAGAGGGTGAAATTGTCAATGAATTGGGACTGTCTTCTTTCATGAATGGATTTGTACTAAGATTAGAAAAGCAGACAGTATGATAAGCCTACCTTAATGACTTGAAGCTAAAGAAAATGGGGAAATAGAACTGCCAAAGGAGCACCCCCATGCACATACTAAAATCTAGGCCACAGAGAGAGTCTTAGGAAAACTTCCTTTTGTAATACAGCACAATGCATTTGGTCTGAAATGAATTGAGTCATAGAGCAATAAAAGTTTCTAAGAAAAATCCATTAACCTCACTTTGCTTCAATCACCACCATTTCTCTTCAAAAAGACAGAAGCTAAAAAGCAGCAATTTTATAGCTGAAGTAAAGCAAGACCTCACTAATTCAGACTCCACTAATTTGAAATTTGGGATGATTCTGTGAGAACCTAGGCTAAAGTTTACTTTGGTTCCATCAATGAAAGAACATTTTGCCAAACAAACTAATAAGGTAAACAAGATCGCAGATGGCATCTCTTAACCTACTTAAGAGAACAAATTGTTTCCAAATGCTTTAGACTATCATTTGCATACAAACAATTGATATGCTAATTATAAATCATCCTTATTCATTAAAGCAGGTCCCCAAGGACCTCTACTTGCCAGTGTTTGGTTAGTAACTAATTGGTTGCCATGTGCACTTGAAAGTAATAAAACTATATATTTTTTAAATAAGTTATTTGATTCAGATGACTTTCTACTAATTTAGCCTGTTCTCATCTCCAATTAGTCTAAATTAGGAAAGTTTTGTGATATTGATCTCAAGTTTGCTAAACTGTATGATGAAAAACACAAGACTGACTTCTTGTAAAAGTAAATAGTGATCCTTGGTAATTGTTTTATTCTGCCACCAAGCTCAATTACTTATATATAAAACACTTTTGTGAGATTTATATTCTATCTGCCTCTGGGATAGCTTAATGACTTAAAATATAAAACTTCAAGACTTTTAAGAATTTGCACTTTCATCCATGCAGGTGATATGCAACTACCAACACCTATCTTTCCCAGTTTAGGTTAGGTAAAAGACAATGTTTGTAGGTTGTCGTGCTCAAAAATGTCATTGCCCATTGCCTTTTGGTAAGGTGCCTCTATAAATCAACTGAGTCAGTTTTCAGAAACAGCAAGTATAGAAGAAAAGTACTGAACCTGATCCTGAAGTTAGGAGACCTAGGTTCAAATCTTAACTTTGACACTTATTTACTGTATGATTGTAGCCAAGTCATTTAATCTCTCAGTTTAAATTTCCTCATCTGTAAAATAAGAATGCAGGAGCAGACAATTTCTAAACCCTCCTTCAGCTCTAAATTCTATGGCAGATGTATGTTTGTCACAGGATCTGTACTGGAAACTTACAATTTTGATGGGACCTTTTCAGAGATCATTGACATTGAGGATTCAGGGTCATCTACAAGTCATATCAGACTTGGATTTTTATAGTAGATGCATGTAGAAGGATGGATGGCAGAATAGATAGGCAAGGAAGACATTTGACTATACTGATCTAATGCTTAATTTTTATGGCTTACTAAGTAATGAAGTCTATGAAGCAGATTGCCTAAACTCAAACCACTCACTACATCATGGGATATAAAAATATAATCTTAGGTCTGAATTCCCCATCTTGTCAGCTTTCTCTCCTCATGTCTGCCCCTAGCAGTTAGTTATATTCAGTGTTTCTCCTAGACTGCTTTGAAGAAAGGTCTCCCTTCACCCACCCTGTCTCCCATTTCCCCAGTTCAGGTGTCCACCCACCATGCTGCTTATTAGCCATTGAAATCAGGGGTAAGCAGGACAGTAAATGCACTACACAATTCATCTTGAATTGGGGGCGGGGAGATTTTTCTAACTTTTAAAGGCTAATTTATATGTCGCAATAACAGCATTTCAATTTGAATGGTTAGAGTGTAGAAGAGGAGAAGAAAGGATGAGGCATTACCCAAGCCTGTAAAGGCAGAATTGTTTAAATGTTCAAAGTAAATATTTCAGGCTAGAAGTAGTTTGTATTATTCATGGCCACTTTATTTCTTTCCCATGCCTCTGTTGGTCTGTAGAATTGATGCAATTTGCTTCCACTTTTCCTAACCAGTGGTTTTACTGTGAGAATAGGCAAGGTGGGAGAGAGGGAAAAAGAATAGAATTCTCTATGATACCTAGGGGTAGGTAAAGTTATCAGTGGATTGGGATGACCTCATCAAAGCATTTTGCTGATGTTAGAAAAGCAAAAATATAAATTCAGCCTGTTTTATTATTATTCTGTTGGGGAAATAGTGGAAGGAATACTGAATTAGACTCATTCACAAGTACAGAGTTCAATTTCAAGCTCTGCCACTCATTATCTAAGGTAAAGGACATGGTATCTCTGGGATTCGATTTTATTAATTAAATATTATTTAGTGTAGAATTAGACAATAGTTTATATATCTTCCTTCTCTAGCAGTCTTGGATTTGATAAATAGATGGATAAACAAACAGATACATAGATAGAAATATAAATAGAACATGTATTCATATGTATGTGTTATCAATCTAAGAAAACAGCATGACTTCAGTATTATACTTAAAATTTGGGCCACTAACAGAAATATTAAAAAAAATTCCTTATAATACATAACATCTGGTCCAAAATGATTTGAATCATTAGGTTCTAAGAAAAGTTTATTAATCTGACTTTATTTCAAACACCACTTCTCTTCAGCAAGAACCTGAAAATAGCTATTTGATAGTTAAAGAAATAAAACAAGACCCCATTAATTCAAACTGTACAGTTTGCTATGGGTATGAAATTTGTGATGATTCTGAAAGATCCTGGGATGAAATTTATACCTGAGGTCTACCATTCATTAATGGGTAAATGAGTTCTCCTTGAAAATCTCCTTTACAGCTGAGTAGTTTGAGCCAGTTAACTATAAGTAAAAGTTTGGGTTGAGATCAGATGACAAGACAATAGCATGACTACCAAGCCACTACAGTCAATAATATTTATTGACTACCTCCTATGGGTAGGACACTGCATTCAATGCTGTGAGGGGAATAAAAAAGAAATAGAGCCCTGTTGGTTGTTATTGAATAAAGAAACTACTCTCTCCAAGGTCACTAGCAACTTCCTAATCACCAAATCCAGTGGCACTTTCTCAGTCCTCATTATCCTCAACCTCTCTACAGTATTTGACACTGCTGGCCACCCCCTCCTTAATAAATGTTTGCTGAATTGAATTGAATTCCAAAATAGACTGCAAGAAGGGAATAACATTCAAGCAGATTTCAGAAAATAAATTATATTCTTCCCTAATAAAAACCCTCACTCATATGAAAACATTTATTCACATCCCTGTCCATATATTTTCTTCAGTCAACTCAAATATTGTGAGGAAATTCCTCAATCATTTCTTAATTTGCAATTAATCTTTTCCCTAATAATTTTACTGGAGGTCAACAATGCAGCAGCCATATCTGTTTTGCATTTCAACTTCAGGCACATGCTTTATCATGCCATAAGTGATAGGACTTAGTTGGTTTTTTGTTCATAATACAATATATATTTTTGATGCGTGTGGCATCCTCCACCAAAGTCAATGCAGTGTAAATATGCTCCTGGGTTCTCAATATCATGAAGATTATATTAGAGTGTGTGCAGGAAACATTTAAGATATTGCACTTTGGACGGGGCAACAGATAGATAATGAACTGGGCCAAGAATTTAATGGAAAGAGGTCAGACTACCTGGCAGGGTGGTTTGTGGGAATTTGCACAGAGATTAGAATTAGCCTAAGCTTTTATAGCCCCAAACGTTATTGTAGCACCAACACACTCCAGATAATTCTATAAGGCTGTGAATCATGGAATTCTACAATCTCAGAGAAGTCACCCTTGCAGGTGACCCAAATGATAATGGAAAAATATAGTCAGTGTAAGCAGGCTGAAACATATTGCCAGTGATGAATTGCATGTGAGAAGGATAAAAATACTGTTAAAGAATATAAAACCAACAGCCTCCAAAAGATAAATGGTTGAAATATAAGACAAGTTCTCAAAAGGACTCAAGACTATGATCAAACTTATGAAAGAATGTTCTAAATCACAAATAAATGAAAATACAAATTTAAAAAATAAATTGGGCAAAGCTATTAAATTGTAGAAATATTTACTATTGGAGGGATTGTGGGAAGAAAGGCACATGAATGCATTGACTGTAACACTAAAACTTATTACAACCATTTTGGAAAGTAATTTGAAACTGAATAGATAAAGTTAGGGAAATGTCTATACCCTTTGACTCAGAGATCTACTACTAGGACTAAACTCCACATAGTCATTAAGATAAAATAAGTCTCTATATAGACTAAAGTATTTATAGCAAAACTTTTTTTGTGTTAACAAAGAATTGGAGACAAAACAGATGCTCATCCACTGGGGAAATGGCAAAACAAATTACGATACATGAACAATAGTAGTAGGTTCCAGGGAAAATACTGGTTTATACAGAACACAGATCTTACTCTCATGAAACTTATATTCCAATGCAAATGCACTGGAAATAATAATCCAAAATATAATATAAATGTAATAGTTTAAATAAAATTGTACTTTATCACAATAAAATTCTATGATATAATCAATTATATCAGAAAGTAACCAAAAAAAAAGTGAAATATGAATTTAATAAAAGAAAAGCCTGTTCCTAACTGTAATATATATGAAAGATTATAGAAATAAAACTAGACATGATTCCAGGAAGCATTTGAATTGGACTTTAAAAGGGAGTTAGAAAGTCCATAGTTGGAACCAGGCATAAAGAACATTCCAGAATAATTCCATGATCATGAACTTGAGTACCTGAAGGACTGTGGTGTTCCTGAAAGAAACTGGGAAGTTAGGAAAGAGAAGTTAAATCTTCCATTATTTTGAAGCAGGAGGGAAGAAACTAAAGTCAGAAAAATCTATGAGAAATATAACTAAATGGTGTTGTACAATGAAAATAGAGAAAAGAAAGTCAAGATAGCTATCCCAGAATATAAAATAAAGAGGACTTGTCAACCAATTAGAAATGGGGATAAGAGAGAGGGATAAGATGACAACTAGGTTTGGAAAATTAGAAACTCGATTAATGATAAAGATCAGAAATTAGATGTCAGAAGGAGGAGCAGATTGCCAGCTACCTAACCAAACACTGGATGTCCAATGGAATTAATACACTATGCATAATATTCCATTAATTTATATTTTAAATTGAATTTTTCATTATAGCATAGTCCTGACAACTTTAAATGGGAAGAAAAGTCTGTGAATAGGCCCTTTGCAGTACAGTATTTTCTCCCAGGAACAAAGATAGAGTTACTGTTTGGTGAAGCAACATACTTATATGATTGGTCAATGGTTAAAAGCTTGGTTTTTAAGTCTTTTTTTCCTTTTTGAGATAGTATCTGCAGTCCAGAAGAGGCATAAAGGTATTCTTTAGAGCTGGAAGGGATCACAGTGTTCTAACTTGATCTTTTCATTTAGCAGATAAAGAAACTGAGGTTTAGTAGAATCAGATGACTTCCTCAAGATCACAAAAACTAAGAAGTAGCAGAGCAGAGGTTAAAATTCAGCAGGACTTTTCTCCCAAATTCAGAGCACTTTATTATACCACATTGAGTTGACATCTTGCCTTGAATTTTGCACTTACCTCAATTGTTTAAATTTGACTTCTTTGTCTGAATAAAGACAACTGCTGAAAACCACATCCTCCACTGGAAATCATATATTTACAGGTACTTTTAAATTGACAGGTACTTAACAAAATTAGGAACATAGCAAGGAGCTACCAGGTCTGGCAGTGTCCTACAGGCTTAGGGCCAGCACCAGATGTAATGTAGGTGGGTGGCCAGAGAAACTTGCCTAGGCTAAATCCCAAACCTCCCACACATCTAAGTGAAGTAACAGAATGTTGCTGATAGAATATGGGTATTTTCATATGAGAGGTGTGAAAAACATGGAAAGAGGAAAAAAATTATCAATAATGTCAAATGCATCCTTGTAATTCTTTTCCACAGTTAAGCAGCATACTGGAGATTCTGGTGATGCATGGGGAATTAATTGGCTAACACTTTTGAAAGCAAAGTGCTCATCTATTTGTGACAGAATATAAAGAATTCCATTAATAAGAATCATGAATACAATAATACCAACCAAATACAGTTATTTGTAAATATACATATATATAAATATATATAATATATGTCTATCTATATCTATTTATATCATAATGAAGTGGGGGCAAGGAAAAGAGAGAAGAAGAAGAGGAGGAGGAGGGAAGAAGAAAAAGAAAGAGGAGGGAGGAGGGAAAGAAAAAGAGCAAGGAAAGGAAGAATGAAGGAAAGAAGGAAGGAAAGAAGATAGTGGTGATAATGACAATGATGATGATGGAAAAAGTATTGGACTTCTTGGAGGAAGAAGATTTTAGTTCGAGTCTTGATTCTGAAATTTACAGTTGAGATACTCTATATAAAGCACTTTACAAATCACAGCTCTCTTTTACTACTATTAGCTTGTGTGATGCTGGGTAAGTTATTGAACTTCTGTGCCCCTCATTTTTTATTTTTGTTTTTATTAGACCGTAATTTATTAGGCATTGGAAATTCTTAATGAGGAAGTTTCCTTACCATTGCTGATTGGCAGCTTGTCTACTGATATAGTTGACTGCCAGGAGTCACTGAGCTTTTAGGTAATGTATATGGGGTCAACACCACCAGTATATGTCAGAAGTAGGACTTGAATTGAAATCTTCCTGAATACTAGGCCAGCTCTCTCTGTGTATCATGGGATAATAATACCTATCAAAAGGATTAACCATGAGGAGCCAATGACAGAATCTTTATAGAATGCATTTTTAGCATAAACACAATGTAAATATGTGATCCTTATTAGACTACTAGACAGGTTACCCCTACTACTTCTACTTCCTCTATACCACATTTACTTCTCAAACTCTCAGTCTGACAGCTCTTCTCAATAGTGTCCTCCTCATCAAATTAAATGGATTTTTTTGTTTTCATTATCAGCCTCTCTGCATCTGACACTATTGACCAGCTACTCACCTTGTTAATTTTCTCCCTTTGATTCTGAGATAGTCACTTTTCTAGGTTCTTCTACCTATTATGTTCACTTCTCTTCCACCTTTCATATCTTAATTATTGACAATCAGAAAGGTTCTGTCCAGAAATGTACTATAGTTAACTCTTTCTGGCACAAGTTTTCAGTGTCAGTCTTAATAACTTGGAAATTCACAAATTCTACAAATCAGTTTTGATTTATTGTTTTGCTGGTTTCCAAACTTAAGAATGTTATGAAGAAAATTTAGTAATACAGATCAAACTTAAAAGTAGGCTTTTGGAAGGCTAGTTGCTAATAAATTACCAGAAGACTCCTTCATTTCTGACCTTGACCTTCTTTTCTTCTTTCTTCTGACTTTCCTTTAGCAATCTTATCTACTCCTAGAACTCCATGTATTACCACCATTAAGATGACTCTCTATTACTAGTGCTCCTATAATACTAGTGCTACATCTTTAACTAACTACTAGACTTCTAGAATATGACTTTAAGTTCCAGTTTCAATATTATAGAAAGAACATTTCTAAACCAGAAAGCATCCAGAGAAGAGAAGATCAAATCAGTGGTTGAATCTGAAACCATTCCACACAAAAAATAAGCTGAAAGAACTGGAATGTTTGGTCTGTATCCATGAAGATTTAGAGGGAGTATGATAGCTGCCTTTAAATAATCTATAAATTGTTGTGTGGAAGAAGGATTAGAATTGTTCTGAGTTCCAGAAAGATTTGGAACCACAGATAGTAGTTACAGAGAAATGAATGCTGGTCCAATAGAATCTAATTACTGATAACTAAAAATGTCCAAAATTGGAATGAGTTTCCTTAGGAGGTACTTAATTTCCCATCCTTAGAGACCTTTGAGTGATGTTGCAAAGAAGATTCCTATTCCAATATGTATTGGACTCATAAGTCTCTGAGAAATTTTTGTAGTCCTCAGAAAATGACAAAATTCTGCAAACTGAGAATTTCTGATTCTGTGACCTCTTCCTGATTGTCCTACTGGCACCTCAAATTCAATAGGTCTAAAGTTGTTTTCAGAACTTCTCTGAAAACAAATTCTTCTGTGTAGCTTTCTTATTTCTACCTAGAGAATCACTGATTTCTCATCATCACTTAAGTATATATCATTTAAATTATTTTTGACTCTTACTTTCCAATTATAAATATATAGAATGGAATGGAAGGGGAAAGATTGCATGTTTATCATATGTGAATTATCATATTAAGCATTGAAGATACAAATAGAAAAGTGAGACAATCCCATTTCTCAAGGAGCTTACATTCAAATGATCAAAAACAGTACATATAAAAAGGTGTAACTGCTGAGAAAATAGAAAGGTCCAATCATAAGCATCAATAGTAAAGCAAATAGCAATATTCAGAGGTCTGGAAGACATAGCAACAAAACAGATGGAAAAGTCCTATTGATATTAGGGAGCAATGGCAGGGCAAATGCTAAGATCCAGGGATACACCATCTTACTAGGAGAACTTCAAATGATGAAACAGGATGAATATATGTATATCTGTTCCCTATCTGGGAAAAGGATTGTAGTTGGTCTGAGAGCTGGAGAAGGGAGGACCTCTAGAGACATGGGAACAGGAGAATATCTGCAACGTTATATTCGGTATTTCATGGGAATTGGAAAATGAAGATGATGGTGGTGGTGAGGATGAAGTCCTTTAATAATTCACTAGTTCCCAATATTAATACCTAACCTTTGTATAGTACTTTAAAGTTTACAAAGAACTTTGCATACATTATAAATCAATCATTCCAGCAATCAACAGACAAGCAATTATTAAGCACCTACTCTCTGCTATGCATACATTATACTTGCATTTGAAAGACAAAGACAAAGAATGAAATTCTCTCTTTGAAGGAATTTATATTCTAAAGGGAAAAAAACAATAAATACAAATTAAAGTATGCACAGAATAAATACAAATCATTTCAGGCATTAGAAATAGGAGACTCTCACTTGAATCTCTTGGTAACATTGTGACTTAATTACTGCAGTTATTATTAACCCTGTTTTAAGGATAAGAAATCTCAAAAACATTGATGGATTTCCCAATGTCAGAAACAGGATTTTTAAATTCACTTCTTCCTCATTCCAAGTTTAATATTCTAACCACTTTGCAACACTGCCTATTGAATCAGTTTCTTTAACTTTTCTCCCACAGATGACCACTTTTCCATCCTTACTCTTTCTATCCTAATTTGGCCACTTGTTAACTCCTGCCGGAACTATGTTCCCTAAATTTACTCTTGTTCCCCTGCCTAGCAAAAATCATTAATGACAACACGTTGAAGTTTTATTATACCCAATACGTATCTTTCCATTGCTCCTTGTATATGCCATTTTGATTCTTCTGAGATGCTGGTTTTCAATGTCTGTAGTCATAACCTGTTTTTCTTATTTAAATGATTTCTTTGGTTTATGGTGTCCATTATCATGGGTATATGGTGCTTCATTGCAATAGCAATCAACTTAAAGTCACTGAAAGGATTGTGATTTCCCAAATGTGGGCCTAGCTATAGGTCTGTGGTAGCTGTCCAAGGTTCTGATAGATGTACTAATTCAGTAGCCTGTCTGCCTAGCTGCATGTTATGTTATAATATGAGCAATATGCTTTCTTTAACCACATTATTTTCTAGTGTGTGTTTCTAGTCTCAGAATAATTATGGATTTTGTTGAGGAGGGTTTGTAGCATTTCTGTATTTGATGAAATTAATAATGTACCTTCTGTGAACAAGACATTTGTAATGCCTCCCCATTGATAAGGAATCTTTCTTTTGTTTGGAATCTGGGGCATCTGACATGATATTTTTAAGTATTCACATGAGTAAATAAATGTTTTCTTGTTTCATTCTTCATTTAATAGTCATTGAGTCAATGAATGTATTTTGTCCTAGTATTGCACCTTTAACCTCTTACCAGAAATCCCCAACTCAGAGAGATTCAGGTTTTGTTTCTAACACCAATTGATTGTGTGTCTCTGGACAAGTCCCTTAGACTCTCAGTGCCTTAGACAACTCTCTGAGACTACAATGTTATGATTTTCATTGATAGAAAAAGTTTACTCCACTGGAAGTTTCCTATATAATTTTTAAAATTCTAAATTATATAAATGTATGTTCATATGTGTGTATAAATATATAACATAAACTTATATTTTAAAATGCACGTTAGTGATCTGGAAGGTAAATTTAACAACATACACATTTAATAATGTACATACACCCAGGAAACCATGGTTAAATTGGTCTCCCAGATAACTGATATGAACCCTTTCCCTTATATTTGAGATATTTTAGTCCATTCCTGTTTGATTCATTTCCTATTCTTATATTCATATTTGCTAAAGAAATAAAGGAGAGTTATAGGAGAGTGTCTAAGTAACTACAATATTCTTGACCTATTTTACAATTGAATTGAGTATTCATAATTATATAATTATTGGAGGAAGACTATAACCATACAAACTGGAAAAGAAAATATATGAAGAATGCATATTTCTCAGGCAACAGTATGAAACTAGACAGATAGACTATTAGTAGTGAAAATTTCTTCACTGGGAGTTCTTTCTACCACTAAAGTCGAATCTCAGACAAAAAATACCACTATTTTAAACTAGAAGAGATCTTAGAGATAATCTAGTCAACTGCCTTCATTTTATTTTTCACATAAGGAAATAGAGTTGAAGATGCATATTGACTTTTCTAAGTTTATTTTAAAAAAACAGAATCGGAATTTGAACCTAAGTTTGTTGACTCCAAATCCATGACTATTTTAGTAGGGAGGCAATTTGTTTGTGAAGAGCTTTTAAAGAAACATTTTGTTCTAATGTTTTTTTTTTCCCTTCAAGAATTAACAAATTGACACAAGAGAATTCTCTTTTTTATACACCTCTCCATCATTTCTATGTATATCAAGGATATAATTTGTTGTAGAAAGATGCCCATAAAAGCTTGCTCACTAAAACTTCCCCTAACTTTTCTGCTTTCAAACTTTTTCTATTACATGCATCTAGTTAGCCCCACCCATCCCACTCTCCTTTCTATTTCCACATATCAAAATTTTACCCAGTTGTCAAAAGTTTAACTCTGAGAAATTCTTCTTTTGAGGACATACCCAGTGGTATCACTCCCTTGCTTCCAAACCCTGATAGAACTATTTGTTCCAATTCCAGATGTACTGCATCTTAATTTGTATTAAAGTGTTCTATGCCTTTGGTTTTAATACTCCTACTGGATTATGAGGTCCTTAAGGATTAAGACTGACTTGTTGATCTGCAAACCACCAAAGCACCTAGGACAGTGCTTTGCACATAAGTAGTCAATAAATATTTGTTAAAATGAACTCAATTGAATATAAGAAATAATACTATGAAGAATTGTAAATTTATTCTCATTTTTATTCTTTAGCACCTTTTACTTTTGGCACAGCTTGAAAATATAGTGGCTTAATATGATTGGGAAAAACAATTCTCTCCTCTTATAATGCTAATCATTGATTATATCGTATTCAAAGGCATATGAAAAATTAACTTTAATGAAGTGATTTATATGACAGAGCTAGAAGAAATGTCAGTCTCCCTATGGATGCTAGTTATTTCTCAGTACCCACTATTAATAAAAATACATTTTAAGCATCTATGAATAAGCAGGAAGAAAGGAAGAAAAAATGAGACAACTTAACCTGGAATTTTTTTTTCCCACAGAGAGTGAGATGTCCATAAGCCAAAAAGAATAAAAGAGCCTTTTCAATAAGAAAGTGGTCAAAAAGTGTGATAAGTACAGGGCTTTAGAAAAGGTCACCTCAAGCACTGTTAAAGTGCCATTATTTGCAGCAAAGTCTGTAAAGCCAGGGACAAAGGAACTCCTTACCTCTTAAACAGAGTCATCTCATGGTGAGTCATTTCCAGAACTAGTTTGAAGTATAGTTCATAACCCCAGCCCACCCTTGTACCCCATACATTTTCTTAAGATAGTCCAGCTAAGATGTATAAAGGCAAACTTGGCAGGCTTATAATGTGATTGGGTCCTGGTGACAAGAAACAAACAGTAAATGGACAATTCTAATCTCCATTGGATGGCTAGCTTTTGATGCATACATTGCCACCTGCTTGAGCATCACCAAGAGTTGGCCTATTCTTTGGAAACAAATAGCTCCACTGGGTTTCCTTTTGGCAGAGCTCTCAATGCCACATCCCAGTGCCAGAATCATTGCTGTTCTTTTTTGTTGGAGCACAGGGTGAGTCTCTCTTTCCATTTCTCCTGACCCCTTATTCTATGTAGATGTGTGTGCAATGGGCATATGTTTTAATGTATCTTTAATCGGTTTGAGAAATGTACAAAAAGACCTCTAAACTTTTATAGGCTTTCTCTGGTTTTATTTCTAAGATTTAAGTCCTGGTGCTTAAATTCTATTGCAAAACAAAAAAGCAAGTTTTCATTTTCTATGATTGCCCTCTTTCCCTTCCATTTCCTTTATTTTGTTTTGGCCTTTTCCAGGAAGAAACAGCTTTTTAGATCACCATGCACTCTCACCAAATTTAAACACTTCCTTCTTTCTTAAGGAATAGCAATTTTCAGGTATAAGATTGAGACACTAACTGTTTTACAAGTAAACTATAATAGCTTGTATAAACATAAAGCTTTAGTATAAAAGCTTTTCACTCACAACAACCCATAAGAACATACAAGTACTATTACCAGAGGACAATACATTTTAAGCTTAAAAGGACCTTAATGGTTGCTTTGTCCTGTTCCCTCATTTTATATGTGAGGAACTGAGGCTCAGAAAAATTAAAGGTCACACATAATAAGTAGCAGAACTGGGATTCAAATTCAGGTCTTTTGACACCATAAAAGAATTTTCCACTGTACTGATCCTCAAAAAATGTTAAAAGAGTTCAACATAAGGATAATATCAAGAACTGCCATATACTGGAAAAAGCTTAAATTTGGAGAAAATTGGGGAATAAATATAAACTTTGTCTTGCTACTTTTGTGACATTTTACAAGTTACTAGTCCCTTTAAGTCAATCAATCAATTAACAAATAAGCTTTTATTGCTCTTTTTTTTTTTGTTTGGTTTTTTTGTTAGGCAATTCGGTTAAGTGACTTGCCCAAAGTCACACAACTAGGTAATTATTAAGTGTCTGAGGTCAGATTTGAACTCAGGTCCTCCTGACTCCAAGACCAGCGATCTATCCATTGTGCCACCTACTTGCCCCATGAATAAGCATTTTTAAGTGCCAATTATATACCACAAGTTATGTTAATGCCTGAAAATATATAGAGAACAAGTTAGTCCCTGACCTTCAGGAACTCACAATCTAATGGGGAAGACAACATGAAGACCACTATATGCAGACAAACTGTAGACAAGATAAATACAAGTAATCTTCAAAGATTAATCACTAGCTTTAAAGGAGACAAGGAAAAGACTTCTTATAGGAAGTAGAGTTTTAACTGGCACTTGAAGAAAACCAGGGATGACAGGCAGCAGAAATGAGTAGGGAGAATATTCTAGACCTGGGAGGACATTCAGTGAAAGTATCCAGCATCAGAAAAAAGAAATGTCTTGTGTGAGAGGCAGCAGTGATTCCAATGTCACTGAATTATAGCATATGAGGATGGGATAGTGGTGATAAGATATAAAAATACTTGAAAGGGAGGAGGGAAAACTTTATGAAGGACTTTGAAAACCAAAATTGGTCTTGAAGGTGATAGGGAGTCACTGAAATTTACTGAATAGAGAGTGACATAGTCAGATCTGTTCTTTAAGAGTATTTTTGAAAAAGTACAAGATGGACTAGAGTGGGGAAAAAACTTGATGCAAGAGATATATGATTGAATTTGCACCCTAGGACTATGCTGTCTTGATTGGTGAGGGTACATTACTAGCCAGCTATAGACTTCTGATCATATTTTACTCATTACATTTTTCTGAATGCTAACGATGCTAATTCCTCCCCCCCCTTTTACCACCTTCCTATTTTTTTATGAGAACAGTAGTCAAATCAACACTATTAGTGCTTCTTGAAAGAGCGTGGCAACTCTTGTTCAACCTACAATTCATATTACTTCACAGGTCAGAAGATTCTTCTATAGTCACTAGTCACTATATGTCATCTCTCTGAAGGACATCTATTATCCCTTTTTTTGTATTTGAATCTCTCTTCTTTATAAATGTTTTGATGTGTTGTTTTTACATGCACATATACTACACTACACACACACACACACACACACACACACACACACACACACACACAAACACGAAGCTTACTCCCATGTAAAAGTAGAACAATTAAGGGAAAATAATAATACAGTGATCTCATCCAAAAGTTCATGTAGCATCCCCACTTCTTGACTTTTTAAAATGAACAGAAATCTATTTCCTCTCCCTCATAGCCCTATATTATTAAAAAAAAAGAAAAAATGAATTTCTTGTAGCAAATGCACATAATCAAGCAAAACAAATCACCACTCTAGTTTTATACTACACATTTATATGAGTGTGTTTAATAATCATATGAAAACTTTGAAGATCAAAATGGAGAAGGGTTCATGTGAATGACAGTTGAACATGAGTCATTCAGTCCTGAGAGATGGGTAAGGCCATTTTGAAGGGTCTAGATTTGACCTCCATTGCCTCCTGCCAATAGAAAGGGAGTTGGGTTCAGACTCCCAAATTCAGAGTGGTGGAGGAAGATGCATTGAGGCATCTTGAAGAATCTTGGAGATTATTGATTGCATCCAATCTCCCCTTGACCCTGTTGTTTTGTATCTTATCCCTCATTTCCCCCTCCACTTAACCTTAGGAAGGCACAGTACTTCTTAAAGAAGTATGTGGGAGCCCCAGGAGAGTCCTCCTTTCTTTTTGAAGGATAAGGCTACTTTGGAATGGGTTTGCCTGAGAGGGAGGCCAATGCCTTGGAAAGCATCAAGGTTTAGATGAGTCCAGTGAGGTCAAGCTCTTGGGAGTGTGCTAATAGAGCAGGGGAGCTTAGTCCTATGAATGACAAACTGACTTTGTCCTTATGTTAAAACTGTTGCCAATCATATTCTGCTGAGTAACTCAGAGATGGAAGGTCTGAGAGGAAAGGCAATATTGGCAATTAGTCCATCAAAAGATAGGCTTGGATACATTGGTTTGTTACATTCTGTCACCAGATATCACATGTTGATTGCTGTCCAGCATTGATGGTGCCTATGGTACATCACTAAAATGGGAGAAAGAGAAACCAATTCAAGACCAAGAGACACCTGGAGCAGCCTGACCATCATCAGTAGTCCTGTTTCCTATCAATTGAGATATGGGGTATCGTTCAGACCCCTCACTATAATAAATATAATTGTATAAGTCATGTCTCTTTGATCACAAAAGATGACTATTCTTAGGTAATATATGTATATATATTATATATGTGTGTGTGTGTGTGTGTGTGTGTGTGTGTGTGTGTGTATAAGTCTCTGTTTAAGGGACCAGGTGTCAATTTGAACATTTTGATAATCCTGTCAATCTGTGAGAGAGATAGAATGCCCTAACAAAGTCTTCCTGACTATAGAACTTCTATTTCTTTCCATTTTACCATACTGTTCCTGAGGATATAAACCCACCACCACCACCACTGTTGCCAATTATTATAGAGATTTAGAAATAGGAAGACAGAAGTCATTGAAAAGGCAAATGAATTTGCACATCCTCTGGGAATTTAAAAGTGCTCAGGATTTAATTATAGCAAATTATTACAAATATACAGTTTAAAACTCCTAGAAAAGCAGTAACCACTTTAAGAATAGACTAGGTGAAGTTTGAATGAGAGAGAGAGAGATAAAGAAAGAGAGAGAGAGAGAGAGAGAGAGAGAGAGAGAGAGAGAGAGAGATAAGAGAAAAGATAGGCAGCCATGAGGCTTGGCTTAATCTGGCCACATGGCATGGGGGAGGTTCATGGTGCTCCACCTGACCTAAGAAGGAAGAGTGAAAAAAAAAACCATCTTGCTAAAGTCAAAGAAGAAAAAGAAGTGGCAGTGGCAGTGGCAGTGGCAGCTGCAGTGGTGCTTCCTGTTAAATACTCTTCTGTGGTAGGCTGGGCAAGGGGTCTATCTTAGGGAGGGGTTTTGTTCCTTGGACTAAGTATCTTCCAATGGCAAACTATGTACTGGTCCTTCCTGTCCCAAGATGCTTGACCCCAAGTTCAACATGTCATTTCCTGTCACACCAGGGTAATACAGCTCCTCCCTGTCCCAAGGTTAAGTGGAGGGGAAAATAGGGGGGGGCAAGATACAAAACAACAGGGTCAAGGGGAGACAGGATACAATCAATAATCAAGGTCAGGGGCAGCTAGGTGGCGCAGTGGATAGAGCATTAGCCCTGGAGTCAGGAGTACCTGAGTTCCAATGTGACCTCAGACACTTAATAATTACCTAGCTGTGTGGCCTTGGGCAAGCCACTTAACCCCGTTTGCCTTGCAAAAGCCTAAAAAACAAAATCAATGTCAGTTTACATCTCAGGAGCAAACAGCCTTCCATAATTAACAAGATTTTAACAGCATTAAATCTACATACATAATTCTCTACATCACCACCACCACCACTACCACTATTCTGAAGTCTGGTCATCAAAGTGGCCCTTAGGAGGAATATGTTGATGGCTTACTTTGTACCTTACTGGCTGGCCACTATTTCTCATATTTTGAGATGGAAAGTGAGAAGGGCCAGCCAGAATGATGACCCTATGTGTTGAAATAAGACACCCTCTGTCAGCCTTCCCGACTGCCACAAAGCCTATTATCTTCATGTAGAAGATGATCCTTTGAGGCCATTGACAAATGGGAGAGTATAAGCTAGACAAATCATAGAGCCAAAGAGGGATTAAAGGAAAGAAGCAAGGAACATTCCATTTTAACATTTTCAGTTGAATAAAATGGTTTTGTTTTGTTTTTTTTTCTTTCCCCTTCTTTTTATCTAACTGATTCTTTAGGATTTTGACTCACGTTTAAAGGTATTATCCTTGTAAGCCTTCTGAATACTTCTCAGGATTCTAAAGCCTCTTTTTATCTGAACCCCCTCCCACTAGCTAGTAATGATCTTTCTCCCCTCAGACTTGCAATAACATCTCATTGTTTGCCTCTCTCATATATTTACTATGCATTATTTTGCAAGTGTTTTTTTGTTTATGTGGTATCCCCCTACTCAGAGGGAGCAGGGGTCATGTCTTATGTAAATTGTCTCTCTCCCCCAGTGCCTAAAACTGTGCTTCTACACACACAGTGAGCACTTAATAAATGTTTATTCAATTTAATTGAATTCCTAAACAAACTCTGAAAAAGAAATAACATTCAAGTAGATTTCACAGGAGGGAATATATGTGTGTGTAATTGAAAGTACCCAGAAGTCTGTTTAGTGAGAATATAATAAAAAAATTCGTTCAGGCATTTTAAACAAACAGACAGTTTGAGATCTACCATAAGCTGGGAACAATCTCCCTTGAGACTAAGTCCTGCTTTCTTCCATCTGTTTAAATAGGAGTTTTCATAGCTAGTGACAAATTGGATTAGATTCATAGACTTTTAAAGCTAGGACCACTTGCAAGACCTTCAAGGTCAGCTACTCTCCCTCCCATTTTACAAGTGAAGATACAAGGTCCTGACAATAGGCTGGACATAGACATTTGATAAATTTGTAGCAAAACTGGGACTGGAAACAATTTCTAAAATGAGTGCTTATCCTCTATATCACAGGTTTTTTTAGCATAAAACCATAAAAGGGATCTGTGATTAGAGTTCAGAACATGTACTCAGACTGGAAAAAATTAGAACTTTCTCTTCATTAACTTCTCATTGAAATTTAACATTTCCTTCAATTGTTTAAAAACATCGTCCAAAACAAAATTTCAAAAATTGAAAAAAAATTGCATTGAGAAGAAATCAACAGTATACACACACTCAAACAGGAAGTAATCTTCTGTATATTACCTTTGACATAATGCTTTTGGGTCTTTTCTCTTTCCCTGTTTGAATATGAGCTCTTGGACAGCAGGGCTTGTCTGGCTTTTCTAATTACATCCTTACAGCACTGGTCACAGTGATCCTATAATAAATTCTTGTTTCCTTCTTTCAACATATATCCTAAAGTCTGGAAGGGACTTTGAGGCTCATCCTCATTTTCCTGATAATGAAACTTGAATTCCATAGGTGACTTGCCCAAGGTAACACTTAGAGTCAAGATTTCAACACAGTTCTTTTGAGTACAAATCCAAAGATTTTTCTCTTCTATTGAGCTTTATCAGGCTTTTATTTCTGGTATCTGTAGCACTTAGCAGAGTATTTGGCTCACAGTAATGTATAATAAATGTCTGTTGCCTTGCTATATTAAAAGGTTACTGCTTTGCTGCACAAAGTGGTTACCACCTTTCCCAATTTCTCCATTCATTTTTCTCATATTTGAGTATTATAAACAAAGGCACAGGAAATGAGTCAAAAGGAGTCTATTGCACATCAAACTCGTTAAAAATCTAGGAACCAAAGCTGAGTAACAACTAGGATCTTGTCATTTGTTCAGTATTTCTTTGGGCTATTGGTAGTCATCATAGCATAGTAAAAAGATTAAAGCACAAAGAAGACTTGAGTTCTGTTCAAATTACACTGCTCACAGAAGTTGTTTTCTGTAGGAAAGTCTCCTAATCTCTCTGAGGCTCAGGTTCCTTACTTAGAAAATTGAGATAGTTTACCATTGTCTCATAAATCTATTATAAGTATAATTTTATATCATTATCTATTTACTGAAAAGTGTTCTAAAGTGCAAAATATTACTTTGTATTCAGGTTTATTTGTTTGTCCTATCCAGTCAGATGCTAAAGTTCTTCACTGTATCTGGCTCCCATTCATTTCTCTCTATCACTTGATGTTAATCAGGGGTCCTAGGGAATGATAATAGCCTCCTAATTCTTTTCTTTGATTATACTATCTCTCCTTTTAGATCCATCTTCCACATGACTGCAAAAATAATCTTCAAAAAGTATAGATCAATGTTACACTTCATTCAAAAATCTTTCTTAGCTTTGGTATAAATTATATACTCTTCAGCTTCACATTTAAACCCATTAATAATGATACCTATTCCCATGCCTTTTCTGGGATTTTCTCACATGCCTCTTACAACCCTGAGATTCCCTTTAAGGCTTAACTCAGATACCAGATCCCTTTAGAGACTGAAAACTCCTTGAAGGCAAAAATTGTGTTGTCTATTTTATCTAGTCAGTTGTTATTGTTGTTGTTGTTGTTCAGGAAGTTTCCAGTCATGTCCAACTCTTCAGAACCCCATTAGGGTTTTTCTTGGCAAAGATGCTGGAGTGGTTTGCCATTTCCTTCTCCAAACCATTTTGCACATGAGGAAACTGAGGCAAACAGGATGCCTAGGATCACACAGTTAGTAAGTGATTGAGAAAAGATTTGAACTCATGGAGATAAGTCTTTCTGATTCCATACCCAATGCTCTATACACGAGGGATGCCCAGCCCATGCCCCAGGGACTGCATGCAGCCCTCAAAGACCAATCATGTGACCCTCCTCCAGTATCCAGAAAGTGGAGGAACAAGTAAGTACATGCACCAACATTGCAACATTACAGACCAGTTAATCCTTAACTAAGACACCTTAACATTTTCATGTAACTAACATTCTGGGTTCTCACAGACCACCATAGCTTTTTGTTGGTTTGTTTTCTTACAAAAGATACACATATAGAAATTAGGGTCTTTATTTTGAAACAATATATGACTCATTATAATTGCAACAGAGAACTTTATTGTATGCAACATTAATTGCTATTTTGTTATAGGACTATGAGAATAAATTTAAAATTTTAGAAAATATGATTTTAGGATATCTGCTACTCCATTCTCAGTCGACACTGAAAAATAAGACCGACCACTTACAAATAAGACTGCATAGAGTTAAAATCATATAGGCAATTTAAAGAAAAATTTATTTAGGTATCTTAATTATACTTTTATAAGTTATGCCTACCTAAAGATAAATATCTGGCAGTTCATGATCATGCCCTGCGTGTTCATGACATCTCTTTTGGGAAGTACATATATTTGTGAGCATTTTTTTTTCCATTTGAAAGCATATAAAAATAAAAATAGAAAAAAATTTCAGATAAGCATCTTGAAAATATTCTATGATTTGCCACAACAATGGGATTAAAAGAGCAGGCTCAGTGTTCACATTAAAAATGTTATGTTCTTATTTTTGTTTAAAAAAGTAAATGTTTTATTATTATACACATTATTTTTATTATTAAACTTTATTATATTATATTTAATATTTTTATTATACAATTGCATTTTATTATTTACTCATTGGTAATATGGATCACATTGTAGTGATAAACAATTATTAAATTCTATATATGGCTCTTGATAAGTTTTGATGCATCCTAGAAGAGCTAAAAGGTCAAACACCCATGTTATGCACTATAAGCTTTATAAAATACTTTTTTTTTACCACATCACTGTGAAGTAAAAGTTAGCAGAAATAATGTGACTTGGTAAATATTCACTAGATTAGAAAATCTAGAGGTTTCTTTTAAAAATTTTATTTTGGAGGGAAGTGGGGAGTGACCCATAAATTTTTTTAAATCACTCACCCTTATTTTGAACCTTTTTGTGTCTTTTCAGTCCTGTAAGCAACCTGAGGAATATAAATTAATCAAAGATTTCATGTCTACATATCATGAAGAGATACACTTTTTTCTAGAAAAAAGTCAGAAGATGCAGAATATGTCAAGCACTGAACAGTTTGAAAAGTAATTAAACTAATAGTTTACTTAAAAGGGAGTCTTTTTTAAATCAGTTGTCTTTGAATACTGAGTTGAGGGAACCAGGAAATAAATTCCAAATGAGAAGAAAGAATATAACATTCAATGAAAATGTTTTATCAAACTATTGAAGGAACAAATAGATGCTGAAAAAAAGTGAATAAAACCAAAGATATTGATTTCAATTTTCAATATTTATTAAAGTTTAACAATTCAAAGTAGTTCCCTGAATAAGGATGCCAAGAGTCCTTCAACAACTTCACCCATCAAACACTTAATTCCCTTATCAAAAGGAAATCTCAAAGGCAACAATACAATTTTTAAATATAAAATCATTTATAGAGATCATCTTTATAGTGGTGGTTTCTCTAAATTATACTTATACAATAACTCAATGAGACAATTGTTATTTATAAATGTTTTGTATGTACAAGGAGGGCCCTATGGTAACCACTGGGGATTGAAAGAAACAAATAACATTGTTCCTGCTCCATAAAAGTATACTTTCTACAGGTAAAATGCTAAATTAAACCCAGATTTTCTGGGTTTAAGTGCTTCCCTCCCGCCCTGGCCAAGTCACACCACCTCTAAACCTTACAGAATAGGATGATAGGAGGTTATAAGCACTGACCTTCCATAGAAGAGCAAAAGAAAAAATTAAAGGAGAAAATAGGCCTTTAAAAGTTTCCCATGAAACTAATTCAGCTATGCTTGATCATTTAAAGATCATACTGAAAAAGATCACAAATAGGAAATGGAGCAGATTTAGCAGATTTCTGTAGTGATCTATGTTCATCATTGATAACAGTGGACTGAAAACATTTGTACTTTTAAATCTCAGAATTTGATGCCATTGGTTTGCAGAAGTGGAAATGGCATTGAGAGGATGATTGCAGGAAGAGTTTACTGGACCAAATCAAATATTTATGGGAGGTTTCATCATTTTAATGCCAAACAGAAATCAATTTTTAAGACTTTTCAAATAGGAATATTCCAAAGTATTGAAAGGAAAATTCTTTTTTTGATATTTGCCCTGATTAGTGAGGTCAAACTCAGGACAAAGAATTTAAAAGATTTTATTTTAAGTATATCAAAGTAGCAACAAGCTGACAAAATGATCAATGAAGATCAGTGATGGCTTCGAGGTGGAACCACCTTCTATTGGTAACTTTAAAGACAATTCAGCTAGGTCTAGTTCACCGAAAGTTGGGTAACAAGTATTTGACAATTTTCAACTGGGGCTGGGGAATGTGACAAAGAACAGGTAATGCAACAAGCTACAGACTTGATGTTAACTTCTCCAACCAAATCTCACACAAAGCACTGACTTTCAATAAAAGAAAGAAGGAATTGAAGAATCATAGATACCAAAACCAGTAAGAAAAAATTTTCAAACATCTGCCAATCTAATTATCTACTTTCTTATTTCTTTAAAAATCTTGCAAAAATAGCCCATGCATATATGAGGCTATTCTTGAAATTATGAAACTGGAACAGTCATTTGCCCATGTTTTTAATCTATTTATGATTATATCTTTACAATCACGAAATTAACTACCGGATTCAAGTATCTGTTGTCTCTATATGGGATCCTACTTTGTTTTTTGTGGTAGGGTTAAAGAACAATTATTAGAACTTTCCTGCAGCAAGATATTTTCTATTCATGTGTTGAGGTCATGCAAGATTCTTTGATGGCTACAGCTACTTTCTTCAATAATATTCTGATTATCATATTAGATTTAAAAACAAAAGAGGAGAACATGAGGAAAGAGACTTAACAAAGATTTTCACTATTATTATAGAGGATTTTTGTGCAAAATTCAAATGGAAAAGGGATCTTTCCATTATATATTTGTTAGCAAATTACATTGTACTTGCTATATCAAGATCCAGAACACTACAAGACTTGTGTTTCTGAGTACACCAGTCAATCAAAAGAGATTGACCTAGACATCCACACTGTAAAACCTCCAAGTGGTTTAAGACAAGAAGTCACATTGCTCAGATTATGGCATGCAGTTGGATGGACAGCTTATTGAGGTAGTCTATCAGAATAAATATGATGGACAAGTTCTGCAGATGGACAGTGACCTAGGGCCAGAATTGAATTTGGAAAATTGTGCTGTACATTCAATGATTCCCAGCTGCTTGCTGTCACAGAAGCCCATCATTTTAACACCAATATTCTGTCAGTGATGCTCTGTAACTGAAAACCATGGTATACCATGCTCTCAGAAGAATAAAAATTGCAGGTGACCCAAAGGGCAATGGAGAGATGATGTAACTAGCCTGTAGCTTATTACCAATAATGACTTATGTGAGAGTAGCAGTATAAAAATTATTATCCAGGAAACACATGATGGGAAAGCAAGGTGGGTCAGTTATATACAAAACTGAAAGATTAAATATAGACAGATTATATATTGTACTGTTATATACAAAATATTGAAGGACCTTCTAGAAGACCTCTTTTGTTTTGAGTAAATCCTTTATGAGGATTTTATATGGAACAACATGGATAAGAAGAGCACAGAATGAGAAAGACAATGTAGAAGGATGGGATATGGGCTTCTTCAGCTATCAATGTCACAACAGATCCTTTAAAGGAGGAAGAGGAAGAAGAGGAGGAGGAGAAAGAAGAGGTTTGTTAGAGAAAAGAGGAGTAGCAGGTGTGTGCAGTAAACAAAACCTACAGTCTTTTCCATACTAATCATACCAAGTTATGAATGGGAATTCCACAGCAGCCACACATACACACATACGTACATGCCATTGAACAAAAATTGCATGTATTTCTACACAAATGTATTTTTCTATAATACATATGTGTATTTATATGCACATACATACATATGTGGAATTTCTAATTAGTACCCTCCATGTGTTCGGGGCTACCCTACTTTTGAGTGCTATTTCCTACTAAACTGAACTGATATAGGGGTTTGGATTGGGGGGGGGGGCATGAAGCACTATTTGATTTTACAGTCTGAACACTAAATAGGGAGGAAGATATCTTCACACTCATTCAGTTAAAATGTTCTCATTTCTACAGAGGAGCTATTTGTATTCACAGCAACCTTTTAGCCACAGGATGCCATAAATCTCTAGTGGGTCAAACCACCCTGGGAGAACTCAGGACACTAGCAAATAATTTGCCTCTGTATAAACAACCTGAGAGGAAAACAAGCAATCAGTCTTTAGCTCAGAAAAGGTACTCCTTTCAAACTAATTATCCAAGGTCCAAACTTTGCAACACTGACTGCTGTACATTTTTACCCCAATTTTTCTTCTAGTCATAGAGACAAGGCATGCAAAATTCATGTCCAGGTTAGACTGTAGATCAATCTCTTCCCAAGGAGACTAGGGTTATGAACTTTCTCTATTCATGTATGAAACGCAGCAATACAAAAGCTTCCAGGAAAAAGGTAAGAGAACTGGGGAGGGAAATAGGTCTCCACCTAGGGTAATAGAAAATGGGTGACTGTCTCAGAGAATAGTATATGTATATGTGCAGCTGTGTGGGGAGTTTAGAGAGAGAACATTTGTTAAGGGATGGAAAAGGCATCATTAGTCTTTTGAATTGTTCCTTTTACCAGCCCCTAGGGCAGGGGGAAAAAACCTTACTTTGAGGCTAATAGCATCTCCTATTTGCAAAGTGCTTTATATTTTTTCAAAGGCTTTCTCATATTTTATTGAATTAAATTCAACAAACTGAGTTAAGTACTTAGAATGAGCAGAGCACAGAATAGGGGATATAAAGTTTAGATAAGACTTGGTTTGTGCTTTCTTGGAATTTACTGCAAAACACTGAAATATGGTGTATACACGGAGAGCCATAATACATATTAAGTTCACAAAAATGAAAAGTAGAGATGTGAGGTACAAACATAGAAAGTTCATCACTAGTTAGGGAGAAAAAGTAAAGTAATATGAGTTAGATTTCACTGTACTTAGATCCATTGCTTAAATGAGGAACTGAGACCAGATAGATGGTGTGACAAGGTGAAGGCCAAATTGATGAAGAATCAAGTATGTGATGTCTACTGTCACACACTGATTTCCAGTATAGACTAAGGGATAAATAATTAAATATTGCCTAACTTTAAAATGTGAACATTTTCCTCAATGAAACTCAAGATTCCTAGACTTGCAATGAGTAATTTTTTTTGTTCATTTTCTTTGAGGAAGAGGCTATAAGATTATCAACAGACTCACACATCTGACAGTACAGATTTTGCTTTACATAATGCACTTTACCAAATGCTACCACTGAAGAAAGACTGCTATGCAAAAGTGTGAACAAATGAAGACTTTCTGGTATGAAAAGAGCAATTCTGATAGAAAATTCTTTTTCTCCTTGCTTTTTATGAGCCTCAAGTCTATGTGAAATACATGACAAATACTGTGTGAAGAACATAGACAAACAGCTCTATTAATGCAGCTGTGTGAACTTTCATACTAATGGCTCCCTACATAGCTCCTACTCTGTTAGAGGATGGAAAATCTCATGTAATACAAGAAAACAATTTGCCAGAAGAGTCCTTGAGTTAAGCCCTTAGTAGAGAAGGAAACTCTAGTCACTATGGGCAGACCTCAAGAAGCCACCTTCAGAAAATCAAAATAAGAGACATGGTCAGGTCAGAGGTAGTTGACATCACAGCCTTCTGAAACAAGAGGCGATGATGTACTCTACTTAAAAATCATCAAGATAGATATAGAGACAAACCATTTGGCAGCAAAAGGTATCCACCTGGACCCACTAATAGTAAGTTTGCCAAAGCCACTTCAGGCTTTGCACATTTGAGTTTGGCAGGAAAGATTGTAACTGATGCCAGGACCAGGAATTCAGCCAAGAATGAAAAGAGAGGGGAGTAATTTGGGCTCAGTCACAACTCCACAAGTTAACTAATTTAGGCTTTCCTCTTCCTTGATTTTTCTTCATGTACAGCTCATTCTTGCTCAGAAGAAGCTTCAACTTATACCATATCCTGGAACAGTCTACAGTCTAAATCCTCCTCTAACATGATGGGAAGAAACTCCCCTCCCCACCACTCCCATTTGGGGAACACATGCTGAAGAAGATAATTTTAAAACTTATATAGCCCTGAAGTGATAATGAAATATATTCAGAAAGAGAAAGGTCAAGATGGGCAGGATGGTAGATTGTGGTCAACAGTTCACCAAAGTTTTGATTCTAAAGTCCTGAAAATGACTTTGGGGGTAATATTTGTGAGAGACCTTCAGATTCACTTTATACAGATGTGTCATGACAAATTTAGATTTGCTGATAAAGTGGAATAGTATTAACAGGACTAAAAAAGAAAGTAGAGACTCATTTTATGGCTATGTTAAAAAAAAGAGGGAAGATGAATTAAAAAAAGAAAAATATAATAACAGGAGAGAAAGACATTGGACTAAAACTTAAGAGACATGAGTTTTAGTTTCAGCTTTGCCTTGAGCTAACACTACAATTTTGGCTTGACCTTGAAAAAAAGTTGAGAAAATCTAATTCCATCCCCTCTGTTCTGACAACAGAATATGGAATATGCTATAGAGGAAAGATTGGTTAATATAGTTGAACTCTTCTTTTTTTCTCTTTCATTTGGATTGAAAGATTTTTTTACTTCACTTTTCTTGCTTAAAGATAACATGGTTAATATGGAAAAATATTTTGCATGACTTCATATGTATGATGGTTTGTTATCACTTGGCTTCTTAATAACTAGAAGAGGAGTTAAAGGGAGGGTGAGAATTTGGAAATGAAATTTTAAAAAAAGAATGTTAAAAAACTGTTGTAAAGGATGGTTCCCTGGAGAAGAAAGAAAAGGGATATATTCAGAAATGAAAAATATGCAAAAACAAAGTATATTAATTAAAACAAAGTTTTGAAAATCATGATGTTGGGGGCAGCTAGGTGGCGCAGTGAATAGAGGACCAGCCTTGGAGTCAGGTGTACCTGGGTTCAAATGTGACCTCAGATAGTTAATAAATACCTAGCCATGTGGCCTTGGGCAAGTCACTTAACCCCATTGCCTTGAAAAATCTAAAAAAAAAATCATGATGTTGGACAAGTCACTTAAACTTTCTTAACTTGAATTTCACCATCAAGTGTTTATGGCCAACACTGCAATTCATAATGTGCCCACATCCTGTATCACTGTGCTTTATCTTCCCATGAATTCTTTAAAAGATTCAACTAAATATGTTAGGAGACTTTCTCTAGATTATTTGACATACCACAGGAATCACTAACACATAGGGTATCCCTCTATTATCCCATCTCACTACACAACTAATTTCCTTATTGTTCAGGCAGATAGCCCTTAGTTAATATCTTTTACACCAGTTTTTGTGCTCAGATTATTTTTGGTAATGTTCCGTCTTGAATATCTCCATTACCCTGATATTGCTACTATCTTTCTAAAGGTTTATTTGCTTACTCTCTGTTGTGACCCTGTATTCTAGAAAAAATAATTCCCTTCATGGGTCACCTGAGGAATAATAATAAAAAAAAATTAGAGAAGTTTTTAGAGTTCATTATTTAAGATTTGGTCATTTATTTGCTTAAGAAGTTTTCACTCTCTCAGCTCTGTCAATAAGTGGAAAGTTCTTTGGAACACAGCATCATAGATTTAGAGCAGGAAAGGATTGTAGAGACTGATCTTTATATTTCAGATGAGGAAACTGAAGCTTAGAGAGGTTAAGGGACTTGACTGAAGTCTTTCAGTTAGGAAGTGGCAAAGGTGGGATTTGAATCTGACTCCTTTAAGCCAGTGTTCTTTTCACCTTTCTAGTGCATGAGAGGCATCCTCTAGTTCAGAAGTAAAACTTAATTGGAAGAAATGTTGTTTTGTAAAAAAGGATTTGTAGTCAGGAGACTTGGGTTCATGTTCTACCTATGGGACATCAGGCAAATAACATTTGTAAAGGTAAGAAATTGGATCAGATGATGACTAAGTACTTTTCTGGCTCTAAATATCTTTGAATATAAATGGAAAATTTAATTGAGAAGGAACTCTCATAGAGACCAACATTTGAAAGGTAGCACATGAAAAAGATAATACAGTGTCTAACCCATGAGCTCTAGAGCAAAAGAGGCCAGACTAGAGAAAGTCAAACTTCACATTCAAGTTAGAAGTTTTGAACAATTGACTAGTCAGGCAGATAGGACAGACTTCAAGTAGTGAGAGCCATTCAGAACTCCGAAGGTGAAGCACTTTGTTTCAGTGGAAAAATCATGGATTCTTGAATCAGAAGACCTGAGATTCAATCCCATCTCTGATAATACTTGTCTGACCTTCAACGAGCCTCTTAATCTCTCTGATCCTCTGTTTCTTTATTTGTAAAGTGAGAGAATAGGATCAGATGGCCTCCCAGACAGTTCCGGCTCTAGAACTATGATCTAGGAAAAAAAGGCAGTTGCCTAGTTAGTATATGATAGACTGAAATTCAAGGGAGAAAACATTGAAGACCAAATATAGAAATGTTTTTCTCTTCCAGGAAGAAAGAGACTTAGATCATTCTTTTCCTCTCTACCTACCTTCCTCCCTCTCTTCCTTCTTTTTTCTTTTCTTTTCATTCTTTCTTTTGAACATGGCTAATTCAAAATTTGTTTTGAGTGACTGCACATATTTGTAATTTGTTTTATTTTTCTTGCTTTGTCAGTAAGTATGAGAGGTGAAAGAAGAAGGGGGAAGAGAAATTAGAACCAAAATAAAATAAAATTGAATTTTAAAACACATACTAAAAAGCTCATTTTGTCCTCACATCAATTCCAGATACTAGATGCTATTATCTTCATTTTTACAGTTGAGGAAACTGAGACAGTGATTTATACAATAGTGTTAATAAGTTAAAAATTGATATTTGATTTTATTTTTCCCATTACATGTTATGAAAATTTTTCAATATTTGATGTTCATTTGCATATTTACTCTTTTTTTTCTGCCCCTTCCCATCCCACCTCCCTTCCCTGAGCAGTGAATAGTCTGGCAAAAGTTGTACGTGTACATTTTTATTTAACATATTAGTAATTTTTGTGTATGAGGAATTAGGACTAAGGGAAAAGAAAGAAAACCAATGGGAGAGGAAGGAAAAACATAAAAGTAGTTTTTTTTAAAAAGTAAACATAGTATCCATTCAGATTCTGTGTTTTTTTTTAATTTTTTTTCCCTGTGGAAGTGTATAGTGCTGTCCATAACAGGTCTCCCAGTGTTGTACTAGCTCTCTGAACTGCTAAGAGGAGTTGCATACATCATAGTTAATCAACTCACAATGTTTTTCATGTGTACAATGTTCCCTTGGTTCTGCTCCTTCATTCAACATCAGTAATTCTTTCTGTGTTTCTCTAAAGTCCAACCATTCATGATTTCTTATAGAACAATAGGACTCTATAACTTTTATATACCATAACTTGTTCAGTCATTCCCCAATTGATGATTATTCCTTCAATTTCTGATTCTTTACCACTAAGAAAAGAAATGCTATAAATATTTTTGAACATATGGGACTTTCCACATTTTATATTTCTTTTGAGTATTGGTATTGCTACATCAAAGGGTATATCAGTTTTATTGCTCTTTTGGCATTGTTCTATACTGCTCTCCAGAAACGTTAGATTAGTTCTCAACTCCACCAACAGTGAAATAAAGTCCCAATCTTCCCACAACCTCTCCAACACTGATCATTTTCCCTTTCTGTCCTTAGCCAAGTTAATAGGTATGAAGTAATTGCTTTGATTTGCATTTCTCTAATCAGTAATGATTTGGAACATTTTCCCATATGATTACATATAGCTTTAATTTCTTCATTTGAAAACTGTGTGTTCATATCCTTTGACCTTTGGAGAATGATTTGTAACCTTATACTTTTCATTCAATTCTCTATATATTTTAGGAATGAGACCTTTATCAGAATCCCTAGCTATGAAAATTGTTCCCTGGCTTTCTGTTTTCCTTCTAATATTTGCTGTTTTATTAGTGAAAAAAACTTTTTTAATTTGATAGAGTCAAAATCATTCATTTTTCAGATTATAATGTTTTCTATTTCCTGTTGGTGATAAGATTTCTCCCTTTTCCATAGAACCAATAGATAGACTAAGTAACTGATCACATTTAAGAGAGAAGAATTTTTGATGGTTTTTATAAAAAAGTATTTGGCATAAAAAGTTATACTTTAGACTATTTAAAAAAATATGTAACTGCAAATCAACTTGATACTCTAATTGGTCTATAGTATCACCCTTTATGTCTGAATCCTGTATCCATTTTGACCTTATTTTGGTAAATGGTGTGAGATGTGGGTCTATGCCTAGTTTTGCCATACTATCTTCAAGTTTTCCCAACAGTTTTTTGTCTAAGGCTACTTTTGAGTACAGGTCTTCCTGACTATGTATGGCATACCATAGATTATGGCACCCATCTTCTCTAGTGATTATGTTTACCCTTCATTTTCAAGGAAGATGACAACATCAGAGAGGTCATGCCATGATAAACAATTGAACTGGATTTGAGGGAGGAGGGGTTGTGCTCAGTCACCAACCTCTCTTTCCTCCTTTGGAATCACCTGGGTTTCAGTGTCCAGTGGCCAAGATATAAATCAGGATGACTGAAGATGGCCCTGGATGCAAGGTACTCAGGGTTAAGTGACTGGTCCAAGGTCACATAGGTAGTAAGTATTCAGGGCTGGAGTTCCATCCACTGTGCCACCTAGCTATTGTCCACCCTCCCTACCTCACCCCCATTCCCATTGTCTTTAAAAACTTTGCTAAGAAAAACTAAGAAAAAATATTTTCAAAACTTAAACAAGGTTTGCAGATTGACTGAGACAGAATTATAGGAGGAATTAGAAGTCTGACTCCTGTTCCACAAATAAGAATCAAATAGGGTGGAAACCAGATCAGGTAAAGTCAGTACCTTTATCTCCCTTGCTAGAAGTTGGGAGATAAAGGTAGAATAAGTCTCTTGATCTCTTGATCTTCATTATGACAATTGATATAATTGATAATAACAATTGATATATATATATGTATGTATATGTATATGCATATATATATATATATATATATATATGGAATTTCAAAGTTTGCAAAACACTTCCAAGAAATTATTGAGTTTGAATGTCACAACAAACCTGAGAGGTAGATATCACTATCAATCCAATTTTATAGATGAGGAAACTGAGACTCAGATTAGCTAGATTATTTTCCTATAATCTCACATTTAGTTAAGTGCCAATGGTAGTCTAGAAATCATGACTCCAAAACCAGTTCTTTTTCCTCCTACACTATGCCAGCCATGAATTCTATGAACTCGTACAAGTTTCAAGAGGTCAGACTATTCATTTAAGTGGTTCCTTATAACAATCAATGGGAAGAGCAGCAGTCTGTGAGAATAAGAGATGGGGAACTCTGAAAAGCCCTCTTTGACCTTAACTAACAAGGACCACATCAATCCTTTTCTTCTTCCTTTTTTTCATCTTTTCTTCCTCTTTCTCTGTTTTCTTCTCCTTCTTTTTTTCCATCTAAATTAGATTGAAATGGGGGGGGGGTAAGTCACATGCAACATAATTCAACTTTTTGCCTGGCTAATTTAGAAAAGAGATTTAAACCACCACATTGAATAAAGTTTAATATGATTGCCAGTTAATTTTGTCAGTCTCTTTATATCAAGATCACTGAAATAAATTCTACTTTCTTCCAATCTTGACTGCTTTCACATGTGCCATTCCTTCCATGATTAGAATCTGTCTTACTCCATAAATTTAAATCCCTATCCCTTTTGCATTCAAATCCCAGACACTTCGTTTCCCTTCCTGATTCCTTTAATCAAAATGGTATCATGGGATTTAGAGGGACTTTTAAAAGGATTCTGTTCCAACCCATCATTTTACAGATATGGAAGGAGGTTCAGATAGGTTAAGTGACTTGCCTTAGGTTACATATAACCAGCATTGAAATCCACATCTTCCATTTCTAGATTCTTTTTACTGTATTTCCCTGCTTTTGTTGATTTGCAGTTACATATTTTTTTAAAATAGTCTTAAGTATAACTTTTTATGCCAAATACTTTTTAATAAAAACCATCAAAAATTCTTCTCTCTTAAATGTGATCAGTCACTTAGTCTTAGCAAATGCATAGCAGCCCAATGTAATTACATTAAGTGGCAGTACATTATGAATTTATGAGTGTTGGTGAATAATTCCTCTTGTAGCCACACTGTCTTTCCATAAGGAGACTGTCATGAATTAAGCAGAAATCACATAAATTGACACCCACTGTCATTTAATCTCTTGATATTACTCATTGATTCTCCTAGAAGGGGGAAGGGAAAACTGCATGCTGGACACATTTTTTTAACATTTAACAAACTTTCATCCAATCCTTCCCAAAGGCATTTGGTCTGATTTTTCTCTCTTCAAACCTGCACTCTAGAGTTAAATCAATAAATAATCTTTCAATTATTTGGAAGTGATTTTTTAAACCCACAGCAATATAGAATGGTATACTTTAGTAGTGTTTTTCAAGTGGGCGTCAGAAATGTTAGCAAATGGCTTGAGTTAGCCAAATCAGTACAGGCAAAGTGAAAAATGGTTGACCTTTTACATGGACAATTCAATCAGGGGAAACTTTTCAGAGTGAATTATTCAGGTGAATCAACAAAAGTGCAGTACTTTCTTCAGTACTTTTGTCCATCACTACTTGGACAAAGAGAATAATGAAGCGAAGAGTCAGAAATCTCTAGATAAAGAACTCTAACTGGGAATTCTTGCATCTGGGGTAAACAGTACAACCAACCAATCACCTCCAGGCAAGTGTCACATAAAATGTGCCTTTAAAGGATATTGAAAAAAGGAGGGGGTGTATGAGAACTTCTAATTTCAACCATTCTTGTTAACTAGGCTTTAAATTCATTTTCTATGCTACTGAAGCACTAAAGCTGCCCTATGTAAGTCGAAGTTCCCCATTCCACTCCACCACCAATCCTATTTTATTGATTTTCTCAGGGTTCTTGCTTCAGACACTACTTTTGGCCCCTTCAGGTCTATGAATAAATGAAATCATTTTGGAGGAGAGCTGGTAAAAGAGAGGGGAAGGAACTTGGTTTTTCCACAGTAATCAACCCATCAACAAGCATTTGTTGCATCTACTGTGCTACAAGCATTGTTTTAATTGCAAAGGTTGCAAATTAAAAAAAACCTGTTAACAGCTTTCTGCACATAGTAGGTGATTAATATTTATTGACTGACAAAAATAAAGCATTTTCTCAAAATCAGTGAGCTTACATTTTAATTAAGAAAACTTAACAAGTGCATGCAACAAGACTAAGTGGAAATAAATGCAGGACTGAGTACTATTAATTAAGGGGATTAAGAAAAACATTTTGTAGAAAGTAGTAGTAGATCTGAATCAATCTATAACCAAGAACAGAGGCTTCAAGAGAAGGTTGCTCCTTGGCATTTTCCCGTCTTTTCAGTCTTCCTACACATTATTCTTCTCCACACACTTTACAATTCTCAGACATTGACTACTTTGCTATTGTTCACACAAGGGAAATAATCTGCTAACTTCTATGTTTTGCACAAGTTGTCTACCATATCTGGAAGGCTCTCCTTCCTCACCTCTATCTCCTAGTCTCCCTGACTTTTTACCAAGTCTCACCAAAAATTCTGCCTTTTACAAAAAAGTTATTCCTCCTCTTCTCTCTCCACAGTGATAGCAACTTTTCATATTATTTTCAGTTTGTACTGTATAGATCTTGCATGTTATCTTCCTCTTTAGAATGTGAGTTTCTTGAGAACAGGGATCTTATTTTCACTTTCTTTGTCTCCCTAGAACTTAGCCCAGAACTCTCTGGCACTTTGGAAGAACTTCCTAAATGTTTAAGGACTTGCCCCTGAATGAAGAGAATGTTTAGTTGTGATCCTAGGTAAGTTAGATACCTCAATGGAAAGGATCAGGTAACCCAATGAATATTCCTCAGACTGTCCAGCAGAGTCATGTTTCTTCCCCAGAATCCTATGTGTATATGTTTATTCCATTTAATGAGAGTTCTACTCTAATTAGAACCAGGTCATTTTCCAAGTGTACACCAAACTAAATCCTGCTAACAGATGGCAAGAACTTTCTGAAGATAGGTCATCATCATGGTAAGTGCAATAAAAATGGCATGATATTTGAAATCAGAGGACCTGGATTCATATCCTGTCTTGGGTACTATTTGCATAACATTAGGACAGTTTCTTAACCTGGGGTCCACTAGAATCCATGGAGAGATTTCTGAGCTAAAAATTTGGGCATAAGAAAAAAACTACATCTTCCCCCCAATATCCTTATCCATTGGCAGAAGAAATCATCAGAAAACTAAACTGTTGTTGGTCCAGGTAGCAGAATATGTGGAGTGCCTTACTTTCAATATCACTTAACCCTCTATACTTTGAACTTTCCTAGGGATTGGGTGTCTTAGAATAATTCAGGCATTTCTTAGACACAGGGGATGACTTAATATTCAATACTACCATGTGCTGACAAAATTGCAGGGAAGATAAGCATGGGTCATGATATTTTTCTAATAATAGCAATAATTGCTAGCATTTATATATGACTTTTAAAGGTTTGTATAGCACTTTTCCTATGTTATTTCATTTCATCCTTCTAATAACCCTGAGACAAGTACTGTGCTAATCCACATTTTGCATATGAAGAAACTGAATTGGGAAAGAGCTTAAGTGATTTACCCAAGATCATCTAGCTACAAAGCAGTAAGTATATGAATCAGGATTTGAAGACCAGAGGGTCTTCCTTTCTCCAAGTCCACTGCTTTAGCTGGTTCTAGAATAGGACATTGAATTCAACATGAATTTGGTGCCATTGAAATGGAAGTGTCACCCCACACAAAATCTAGCACTTTATAATTAATGTTATTTTCAACCTAAACCTACATCATCCTACATAGGTCTCATTATTGATTGGTTAGGCTCAAGAAGGAAGAGCTCCAAACATTCCTAGCAAAAAATCCTTGGACTTGATTCATCATCCCCACCACATTACTCTCTGGGTCTCTCATGTGTGTGAAGAAGAGCCAGGTGCTAATGCTTAATTATGACACAGGAAACTTCAATGTATGTATGACACAGTGCCTAATATCACTGTCTTCATTTGCTATATCCTCTGAATCAGACCTCCCTCTTTTCTAAGTGGGAAATTTAACCTTTTTTATCTGTAAGAGAGATGATGTAAGATGCCCATCAGTGAGGAATCATTTTCTAGCACTTCATAAACTCATCAGAACCCACTGACTCAGGGACTGGTAGGATCAAGGGATCACAAGATCATCATGCTATATCTGTAAGGTGCTTTGAGTTCATCCCTTTACCTTTTAATGTTAACAGAAATCCAGAAGTGATGAGACTTTCAAATATTACACAAATGATGTGTCAGAACTTGAATTTGAACCCAATTCCTCTAGCTCCAAATTCAACGATTTTTCTGACCATCACTTCATAATTTAGCTCAATGACAGAGGTCAATGGGATGCAAGCATCTGAGAGATTCATGCTTCCTTGAAGGGGAACATTTCATCCCTATGCCATATGTTTGCCAAATATTTTTGTTATTGTTCAGTTCTGTTTTACCCTTCATGAACCCATTTGGGGTTTTCTAGGCAAAGACACTGGATTAGTTTATCATTTCCTTTTCATTTAACAGATGAGGAAAGTGAGGCAAACAGAGTAAAATAATTCAACCAGGATTACATGGATAATAAGCATTTGAGTTCAGATTTGAACTCAGGAAAAACTCTATGATCTATCCACTGCACCACTTAGTATATGCAAGTAGTTTCCCCAAAACTCTACAGAGGTAGACTAAGGGAAAGAAACTACCCTCCCTCCTGGGGCACCAAAAGTAGGAGTATATTTGTGACTCTTACTCTAGTTCCAAGCATACCTTGGATTAGTCTCTGTTCCAACCCCCTACACAGAAACACACACAAAACACACACAAAACACACACACACACACACACACACAAACACACACGCAAACACATCAAAAGTTGTTTCTGCAATTATTTCTTGAGAAGTCTTCTGGCTACCTAACTTTCTATCCCATTTCACATTGTGTGTGGTTTTGAATTGAGTCAAATTTAATTGGATCAGGGTGCCCAATTAGTGTTACAGTTCTGTTCTGCTTTTTCACCACCCTCTGGGTTAAAAGGTTCATGTCTCCCCTGCTCATCACTCTCATTCTGACAGCCAGTCAGATAGAACCAATCAGACAGAAAAATGTTGCTTCTTGGTTACACCTCATGCTCACCAGGATGACGGGTGCTCCCTCCTACCCACCAGAGACTAATATTCCCACAGTCTGATACAATTCTCCATGCACAATATGCTCATCTATTTAAACTATCATTTACTTTTATTTGATTTTTCCAGGATTCTCTTACCCCCATTAACAATAGCAACAACACTCTACTGTAACAGCAGCAGACATCTGGGGGAATTGGAGGGAGTTCAGACTAAAGTACAAAAAAATCATACTTTTTTGGTCTGCACTTATAATTTTATGTGTTGGAATAGGGAACTCCAAAGGAGGAAAGCCTATCCATTGATTCAAATCGACATCTTCCATGCTAATCGTAGTCTTAAAGAGTTGCCTGGGGAACTGAAAGGTTAAGTACTTTGCTCAGAATCACACTAATATGTTTCAGAGACGGGATGGGAGCCCAAGGCTTCCTTACTCAGAAGCCATCTCTCTCTATCCAGATCTCCAACCACTGGTGTTACCTTCTTAAAGGCCACTAAAGAGATATGAAGATGTAATTTCCTTGAAGACCCTCAGGGGAATTATTTCAAGAAGTCTGGATGTAGTCAAATCATGCCCAAGTACCTCCACATAGGCTAGTTATCAAATAAGTTCAGTGACCAATGAACTACAATTTTCTCCATTGACAGCCCCTAGGTGCTACTGGACAAGAAGGAAAATCTCCTTTTAATGAAGAAAATACTTAAATTCCCAATACCCAGAGCTCATTTCTGATATCTTGTTGAGTGAACAGGATATAAATAAGAAAAAGAAGCTGGAAAAAAATAAAATTTAAAAAGAAAAAGAAGCTGGAAAGTGGCCCCATCATTCCTATACTTCAGAAGTGATTGGAGAGGAAAAGGTTTTTCAAGGATAATGTTCCACTGCATTATAGTATAGGGAGTGTTCATGGGTAAAGCAATGCTGTCTGATACATTCTCATGGCTTTAAACAAAAATGAGGGCAATGACAGAGGGTATTCTTCAGTTGAAGATTTCAGAAGAAGTTGGATAACTTCACAAAACCATGTACAATTCCACAGATCAACAATTTAATCAATCAATAAACATTAAGTGCTTACAAAATACACACTATTAGGTGCTCAGGGTACAAAGGAAAAAAACATGGTTTCTGGAAGAAGTTTGTATTCTATCAAGGAAGAGAGCTTGCGTGTGTATGTATATATAATGGTAGTATATATGTCCACTCAGGATACATACATATATATATATATATATATATATATATATATATATATATATATATATATATATATATATACAGAAGAGATTTCTATCTATATACTATATTATATACTGTCTATAATATTTAACATATTTAAATATATATATATATATACAGAAAAATACAAAACAAATATCAGGTAACTTATAGTGGTAGTAAAGATTCTAGTAGTTGGCTTCATATAAAAGATGGTGCTCAAGATGAATCTTGAAGATAGTAAGGTTTCTATAGGGTGGAATTAAAGAGGAATTAAAGAGGAAGTGTATTCCAGAGTTGAGAAAAGAAGTACTGTGGGTGGAAAGAAAGAAGTATAATATGTAATAATGCTGGAAAAGAAATAATATATAATAATGCAGGGTGCAAAGGGAGGACATTAAAAGCCATATATACATAGTTATATTTTAATGAGTCATTGAAGTTTATTAATATTAGGAAGAACAGACTTATCAATTAAGGCAAAATTTTAAGCATAATTTGACTTTGAAATAAAAATGTTCATTCTATTTTATTTTCTCTTCCTGCAACAAACAAAAAAAATACACCAATTTAATTGATGTAGCTTGATCCTTGGAAGTATTCTTGAATTCCAGTATTCTTTTAAGAAGGGGAGCATGACTAGAAGTACACTCAAAGAAAATCACATTGGCAGTCATGTGGAGGATGACACTTAAAGGGGGGAGAGACTCAAGGCAGGAATATTACACAGCAGGCCATTATAATCATTCATGCAAGAGGTGTTCAGGACTTAAAATAAAATGGTAGTCATATGAGTAGTGAGGAAGGGATTAATGTGGGAAATGTTATGGCATAGAATTGGCAAGTTCTGGCAACTGATTGGTTACATGAGACGAAGGAAAGTGAGGAGTAGATGCAAATGATGAGCTTGTAAGTTTAATAGTCTTAGAGGATAGTGAAGCATACAGAAAATATGGGACTTTCAATGAATGGGGTAAGGCAAGGGATAGAATTTGGAACTGAAAGTAAAATAAAATGGAATTTTAAAACTTTAAAAAAAAAAAGAAAAAACTTTTAAAAGAAATATGAAATTTGAAATAAAGGTAAGGTTAGAAGGAAAGTTAAAGAGTAGCATTGTAGACCTAGAGTTCAAAGTGCCTGGGAGGGGTACCCTGTTCTAAATGTCTAATAGACAGTTCCTGGAATAGTCATCATTCAATAGATACTCACTCCATATATTGATTTTAACTGTTTTTACTTATCAAAGATTTAGGAGAAAGAATGAGGCTTGATCTATAGTCCATTTGCCTAAAGATTAAATCTAAATAATAGGAACTATTAAGTTCATCTAGTTAGAGAGCAAAGCAGAAAATCTTGATGAATATTCAGGAGATTGAGGAAAAACTTTCAGACAGATAGAAGTATCATCAGAGAACAGTGTTATGAAAACCCAGAGAAAAGAAAGTAACCAGGAAAAGGGTGATGGTAAATATTTTGAATGCAGACAGGTAAAGAGGAAAGGTCATCAGATTTGAAAATCAAGAGATTATCATAACTATAGAAAACAATTTCAAATTTTGAGATCATGAGCTAGTTTACAAAGAAAAAAAAGAGAAGTGGAGACAAGGAATGAAGACAGTATTTTGTAAGCTTATGACTGAGAAAGAGAAGACTCATATCCAAATAATAACTTTTGTAGACAATAATATATAAAAGATTCATAAGAGACTTATGATTGAATTCCACCCCCAACACTTAGTTAATATGTGAACATGGTCAAGTCTTTCGAACTGAGTCTTAACTTTATAATCTGTACTGTACTAATTATTGGAAAAAACAAATTAAGATAATCAAAAGCACTACATAAATGTCCCTTATTGATATTGTGATGTTATGTAAGCAGAGAAAGCAGAGAAAGAACAAATAAATGAGAATTGAAATTTATAGAGGTTGACTATAATCATGGAGAAAATTTTCTGGAGAAGACAGGACTGAAAAGGATCAAGGAACCATGGGAAATGACTGCTCTGGATAAAAAGGCCAATTTATTACCGAAGATTAGAATAAAGGAGGAAAGGGGGAAGGATGATATTAAGGGTTCTCAAAATGAATAAATGGGGAGTAAAAGAAGCTCATGAAAATGGTTTCTGTTTTCTCAGTAAAAGATGAAGCCCTCATTTTAAAGTAGAGGTAGAGAGTCCAGTGTGGCTGGCCCCACTTTGGACTTTATGACTCTGCTCTTTGGTTTCCAATGCCTCTTCTCACATTTGACTTTTTTCCTCTCCAAGACTCTTTTCTTAGGCTACTGATGTTGGCCTAGTTTGGATTATAATTCTGAAGCCTTAGATTAAGAATGATACTTTGGAATTTGAGTCAGACTCCCTGGGCTTGGTACAAACTTGTTTGAACTTGGATAAGTCACTTACCAAGTTACCATTTACTTACCATTTTTGTTTAATTTTTCTCAACTATAAAATTAGGGCTTTGACCTAAAATGACCTCTAATATGCTTTCTAACTAGAACTATTTGCATATGGATTTCTTGGCTATAACTTTCTCTATGGTCACCAAACTAGAGTAACATCGATGAAAATCATGGACCAGATTCAGTCAAAAACTGTGGTAAGATAAATTAAAGGATTTGCGAATTTACTCACATAAAATTATCTTCAGTATGAAACTACTCCTCTTATGCAGATCAAAACCTTTCTCTCTCTAATAGATGGTTTTCATAAATTACTGTCTAACAAAGTTAACAAGATGTGCCCAGTTTTCTGATGATGAACCTCTCCAAGATTACCTAAGCATAGCCCTGGACTCTATATATTCTGTCTCCAGGCTAGCAGTGTCCTGGAGCCAGCTCTTATCAACTTGCGGAAGTCAATTGTTAAATTTTCAATGTAGTATTTATACCTCAGAAATCAGCAAAGTACTAATCAGGGTTTTGGTTATTGCTTTATTGACTGCTTAGGATTTAAAAACGAATGAAGAAAATGTTAATAATGCAGGTTAAATTTAAAAGTGCATAATATATACTTTTTTAAGATAGTAGGTTGTTAAACATTTATTAGCATATTCCTGAACCAGGACTATCTTTATATGCACTTGATAATGGTTCAATCCTCTTCTTTGGTGGTTTTGCTAGTTGAAAGGTATTTAATGCGTTATTAATTTATTTGCTTATAGAAATGCCATCTGTTTATTAGTTTTTATTAACAGAGTGTCAGGACAGCACACAGGGAGAATTAATAGAGGTATAATGGCATAGTGAAAAGTGCTCTGGATTTGGATTCATAAGAGACTTATGATTGAATTCCACCCCCAACACTTAGTAAGTATATGAACATGGTCAAGTCTTTCGAACTGAGTCTTAACTTTATAATCTGTACTGTACTAATTATTGAAAAAAACAAATTAAGATAATCAAAAGCACTACATAAATGTCACTTATTGATATTGTGATGTTATTTTCATACTAATGTTTGAGAGAAATGTCAGAGAGAAATGATCTTGGACCTTACTCCTCATGTGTTTTGGAGCCTTTCCATATCTGAGTATCCTCACTCATAAAATGAGGGAGTGAGACTAGGTGATCTCTATCATCCCTTCTAGTCCTAAATTTCTGATCCTTTGAACTCCAAGACCATATAACACTATTATTAACTTTATGTTTAGTATTCCACTAACCATTGCAAAGATATATAAAATGACTTTTGTTGTTGTTGTTGTTGTTGTCAATTGTTATAATTAAATGAAAGTATTGCCCAAGCTGTACCAATGCCTAGAATTTACTTCATTCCCTTTTCTGACAATTCTTACCTTCTTTCAAAGCTCAAATCTAATGCTACCTCCCAAAGAACACTTTTCCTCAATTTCCCAGTTGTTAATACAATGACTATTATTTATTTTTGAATATATCTCACATTTACTTAATCTTTGAATAAATTTTCATCAATAGACTATAAGCTTTTGAGTTCAGAGACTTTTCATTCTTATTTTTGTATCCCTGGTGCCTGACTCTTAATAAAGTTCTTAATAAATACATGTTGAATAAATAAATGAATCAATGTGGGTTAGTTACTTAATTTCCCTACGTCTAGGTGCCATCATCTATAAAATAAGTCAATATTTGCACTATCTACATTGTAGTACTATTGTCAAGGAAATGTGATGTAAACTTTCAAGTGTTATAAGATATATGTGTAGATGTTATTGTTATTGTGATAGGTGGCACACCAAGGAAGTCTAGCTATTTGGGGAATATTTTTTCCTGTATTTTGCATAATTCATCCTGAAGAATTAGCAAATAATCAAACCAGTCTTCACAAGATGCCTGCTCTATGTTGAGAATTCTGTTTGATGGATAGATAGCATATATCAAATTTTCTACTTGGATAGTAAGTATATTATAAAATAAGATAGGGCTGTGTCAGTAGAGAGAAAGTTACACACGCAAGAGATGTTAGGGAGGAAGAATAGCAGTGATATCTGGGGTCAGGGCAGTGCCTCCAATCATCACTAACCTCTCAGCCCAGCACTCTTTCCACTGTTATATGAATGTGTTATATGAATAGAAAATTTCAGAATCCCCCAAAGAATTTTCTAGGCCATGTCTGAAATGCAAAATGTGGCATTGTACATCCCATTAAACACTATGAAATTTGTCTAAAGGTGAATTAATTTAAGGGCACTCAGTGTCTGCCATCAAGCCCAGGAGTCAGTAGTAATAACACTCCTCCTGGCAGGTGACATAGGCCATTCTGATACAGCTATTTGAAGGCTGTCATGTACAACTAGAAGTGATCCCAAAGAGCACAGCTCTTAGAAGGTGCCGTGACAACAGCAGAGTACTGATGTGATATTGGGGGGAAACTTCATGCCTCTCAAATTAGACTGTCCCCTAGCTGAAAGTGTCATTAAGGGCTTTTGTCAGTTGATGGCTCAAACAATATTCATATGCAGACTTGCTAATGAATAACTGCCTTCATCTAGAGTCCAAGAGGTATCTTCATCTAAAAAGGAGTCAATGATCTAGGATGGAGGCAGTTCAGATATGCCCTTCCCAACTTATTATTTTGTCAAAAACCATCTTTAGAATGTTGTCAGAATAACCAAAGATAATTCCATAGCCTTGAAAAAAAACCAATGGACACTTTCATTAGAATAATTCAAATAGCTCAGGTATCTAAAGATATATTGACCTGGTACCATTGCAAAATGACTTCTGCATTCACAACCCAGCATTGCAAAAAAAAAAAATCAGAAAATAATACAGGATTTTATCCTTTAGTGACCTGAAAAGAAGATTCATCTTTAAAAGGCCAAGTCTGCATCATTCTGTGAGAGATGTGAAGCTTGAGAGATTTTTGACATTTTCTATAGGTAAAAGGCTGGCTGACTTGTTATTAATGTTAAATTTGACAAGTTCTTAAAGCTACTCTGACGCTAAAGGATGAATCAGATAGCATGAGCTTTTTCATTTGAACTGTCTAAAACGATAGATTCTCAAACTTGGAGACAGAAGATATATTTCTAGAATTGTTCTTTCTAATAGAACTGGAGTTGGATAATTAGGTGTATACATTTAAAAAATCCATATAAGAAACTACTGATTAAAGAAAGTAAAGCAATTTAGGCATAGACACCACTAATTTGTCTAAGATGTACTAAAGTCAATAATTTCAGTTATATCTCAAAGAACATACATACCAATAGCAATTTCAGGGAACTGTGTAAAATTATTAAAGTTGAAGTAGTTTGCAAATAGCTCTCCTCAAATGTGTTATGTGCATGTGTTATCTCCACAGAAGAAACCGATTAGAATCAAATCTAACTTACATGCCTTGATACTTGCCCAACAGAATTCCATGCCACCCATTGCTTCACTAAGGTCATACCTATGACCCCAATTAGAACTCTACAATTTTATCTGGGGTCAACATTCTATATTAATTGTGAAGATTACTAGAGGTGAACCTTGTTATCAACTCATTATATAGAGACAGTAAGATCCTTATCCTACTTGCAGGTACCATAAAACAGAGACAGACAACTAACTAATAGTCAGGATCCAAGACAATGACAGGTTAAAATGAAGGATTTAGGGTGTGGCTAGGTGGTGCAGTGGATAGAGCACTGGCCTTGGAGTCAGGAGTACCTGAGTTCAAATCCAGCCTCAGACACTTAATAATTACCTAGTCACGTGGCCTTGGGCAAGCCACTTAACCCCATTGCCTTGAAAAAAACTAAAAAAAAAGAATGGTTTAATCAATAAAGTTGAAATTTGTAGAGATAAATGTAAATTATTATACTTAGGGTCAAAAAGATCAAGTATATAAGCATACAATGGAAGGGAGTTAGTTAGATAGTAGTTTCTCTGAACTAAAAATCTAAGGAATTTAGTGGGTTGAAAACTCAAGATAAATAAATATCATGATAGGCTATCCTTCCCCTTCCAGTCCCCACAGGAAAAAAACTAATGTGATTTAAAATTTCATTAAGAGAGGGGTAGCTCCCAGGAATAAGGAGGTTATGATCTTAAGAAATTCTGCTTCTTTCGAACTATAATCAAACTACATCTGGAGTACTACGTTCATTTTTGGGGTATCACATTTTAACAAGTTCATATTTATTGGAGAGTATTCAAAGGAGAGGAAAACAGGATGGTAAAGAGTGTCAGGTCACAAACTCTAGGGATGATTTAAAGGAACTGGGGTTGTTAAACCTCAAAAAGAAAAATCATTGGCTTTCTTTACAGTGTAGAGGGGGGCTAATCATAACTGTCTTCAACCATTTAAAGAGTTATCATATAGAAAAGAAGGATCCTTAGAGAGTACCAACATTTAGAAAGAGGGGCCATTGAAGACAATGTAGATTGAAAGAGTGCAAGATGTCTTCTCAGGATAACTAGTGTTGATATTTAACAAATGTGGACTATGGACAAGTCACTTTATATCATAGTGTCAGTTTACTTATTTGTAAAAGAATAAATCCTGTCCAGAAAAAATAAAGTTGTCTCCAAGTTCAGTACTCTTTTGACTTTACAATTTTCCTTCTTGCCTTTACTAGTTCACTATCTCATGATAATAGGGATATCAAAAATAGACCTGAAGCAACGCCACAACCCTACTGCTATACCCTCATTAAAATGGCTAGTGGTGTGTGGACATACCTCCAAATAAAGTTGAAGGGTTACTGCAAATGATGCCTCAAATCTTGTTCTGCAGCTTTACACTAGGCCATTCACTAACCCAGGGACCAAATAGGAAAAAATGTGTTAATGGTGGGGTCACTTTGTTCTGTTTCTAAACAAGAATAAATGGAAGTGGATTGCAAATATATATCTACCCAGAGAGAACCCCTAAATATATGCTGTTGGAATTTCAACCCCAAAGAGGCAATTCAAACAGATATATCCTTAATTCACTCTGACAATTTACAAAGTATACGAATATAAAGTCCACTAGTTTGCAGAGAGTTTGCTTGCTACTTACTTACCCGGGAAAAGCAATTTTTTTTTTTTAAGGAAACCAGAAATCTTTATCTGAGATTAAGTGTCACTTATGTTATTTTGGTCCCAGAAAGAAAACACCATCACTCTGCCTTCCTATCAGCTGCCGTCATTAGGTGGGGATGTAGCCTGATAATAAATTTTTTTTAAAAGTTGTTTCTAATCTATTGTGCCCAAAGTTTCAGAGAAACATTAGCCAAACTGCATTTCATAAATGTTTAATGAAGTAATTTTTAAAGATAAATTCTCCTAAGTTAGCCTGACATCCCTGAATGTTCATAAACTGTGCCAAGTGAATATAGAGAGAAGAGGTTTTAGTGGAGTCAACTAAGAACTCCTACCCCATCTTTCTACCCCATTTCTAGAGTGCTACCTTTTCATCATCTCTGGAGACCTGGGTATATCTCCTATGCTGATGGTTCTGACTAGGGTACTGCCTCTCTAATTTATTTATTAATTGTTTCAATGACTATGTAGACTAAAGTCAAATAAAGTAGCATATTTGTAAATCCGGAATATTAGTTAACCCATAAGGACACACATGGGGACAGCCTGAGATTCAGCATTTCTGAGGAATTGCACAGCAGAAATTGCAAAGAGTGTGTAAATGTTTAATTGTAGCAAAGAGCGAATTCTTGATTATGTAAACAAGTGCAATTATTTTGCAAAATAGGATCAGGACACTGAAGATTGGGAACAGATAAATCATGGAGAAACATTCAGGTTTCAAATTAAGAACTGTCAAGAGAGCTACAGCTTTGATTTTTGATTGCCCTGAAGCCAGAACAGACCTCTCTTCATTTACTATCTCCATTTAAGTTCTAAATTAGAGGTCCTTGGCCTCCAATGTGGGCGAGCATATTTCTCAGCACTCGACTCAGGCAGCATTGCATTTTACTAGTTAGTCAACTGAATTAACCCTATTTGATCAGAAGGAAAACATAAATTAAATATGAAGGGAACAAAAGAAAGGGCAGGGTATTTTCTTGTAAAGGATTAAAGACTGGAGAAAGTCAGAATTGGTCAGAATTGAAATGGACTAAAGTGGGTCAGATGAGTGGTTTTTCTTCTCTTGAAGGATATGTAGGTGGTTACAAAAAGTTGAATAGATATAAAGAAATAGCATCCTTCCCTTTTGATTTTGTTAGTCAAGAATATATGTAGTTTCTTCTTGTAACTCTTCCTTGAGTCTCTATTGGTGAACTGTCAGAGGAGGAAGATCATTCCTGATTTCTTAAGGAAAGATCAAGGGATCATAGAATCTTAGATAACAGAGTTATAACTGGAAGAGACCGCAAAGAGCATCTAGTTCAACCCCCTCATTTTTACAGTTGTAGAAATTAAGACTCAGGGAGTTTAAGTTACTCAAGATCACAGAGACAGCATCAGAGATAGGTTTGGAATCTAGATCCCCTGACTCTAGAGCCACTTTTTTTCACTATTATCATGCTGTATGCTAAAATCATAGTTATAAAGTTTCTTTTCATATAAACACATTTATGTAGCATAATCTGCTGGGAGAAAATAATGAATACAGAGTCAGACAGGGTTGAAATTCTGATTTGGACTTTGGCTGGCTCTATCACCTCAGTCAGGTCACTTTACCCACTCTGTGTCTCAGAGTGAATGTCTTTAAAATGAGAGAGTAAGACTAAATGATCTCCCATAACTCTCAAGGTTTAAATCTAGGATTCTTTGAGTCTTTGTTTAACCAAACAATTTTCAGCTTACAGATTTTTATTCTATTTTTCTTTCACTTGTAGACATTCTCATTTTTATGTTTGGGGACAAGTAAAATGCTATGCATGAGAGAAAGAAAAAATCTTTCATTATCCAACTGTACAATGATTATTAAACAAACATTTACATCAATGAAGTTCTGAAAAATAAGTTCAAGCAGTAGATCATGGAAGAATTTCATATAGGGAATCATATCATCTGTCAGCTGGCCTGAGGGGAAAATAGGTGCACTGATCTTTATACTGGTGAATTAAAGCTGCATAAGACGAAGAGGCAGGAATTGGAAATTCATATCTTTGACATGAAAAAAGCACATCTCTTTGGACTGTTCCTTGAATGTTTATGAGAGAATTTTTATTCCATTTTTTCCCTTCTATCCTTTCCAATGATGAAAGATGGTTAATTTAGCTAAAGGAAAATACAATTTTCTGATAAACTAAATGAGTCAGCTTCTCCCAGTTCCAATGTGACTGGTTGTGAGTTGGGTATCTTGGGAAATTGCATCGACTTTTTAGGACATTAGAGTTAGCCTTAAGCAGCAATTTTGTGAACGATTGCTGAGCTTAAAGATTCCATGTAGCTTTCAAAGGTATCTAAATCCTATCCCAGGAAAAGTAATGATAATATTAACAATGCTTACCTAGTACTTTACAAACCATCATACATTTTCCTTAATAGAAAGGGTAGGTAGTGTTACTCTCATCTGTTAGATGAAGAAAACTGTGAGTCAGGAAAAGGAAGCATCTTTCCATGGTCATAAAGCTATCTAACTGGCAAAAACCAGGATTTGAACCCCTTTCTTTTGATATCAATATTCAGGTCTCTAAACTATGCTACGTTTTTTTTTCTGGAAACTGTTGTGCTTTGCCTAAAATAACTGATTGAATTCTACAATGCTATTAAAAAGCATATTTAAACATTCAGTTGCTTGTTGCATTTTGGACATTGACTGGCTTTATCACATCAGGAAGATGTACATTGAACAGTAGAACCAATAATTCCATGCTTTGCCATTTCCATTTTTGCCCTAAGAAGGTGTCCCTTAAAATTTTCTGCTTCCTCAGGAAACCATTTAGGTGATTTATTTAAGAGCTGTTTTTCATCGATTGTCATATTGCATTACTGGTTTGCTCCAATACATTTTCAATTTTTGATTTTCCATAGAATTCAAATACTTAGAACATGAAGGGACCTTATAGGTGATCTAGTCCAAGTTTCTCATTTTAATGGTGAGGAAACTGGGGTGATAACACAAGTAATAAATAACAGATCTGCGATTTAAATCAGGTTCTTTGATACCCAGGTCAGAACTCTTTCCACTGTACCATGCCCTTTTTTGTCATTCAGTCTCCTATAAAGATCTTTTCAATCCTTTACATTAAATGAAGAAGAATGTAAGAAAACTGCTTTCTATCTTACTTATTTTGATCACTCAGAGACTTGTGAAATCATTGCTGTGAGTCTTCTAGCCATGTCTGCTTTGGAAATTAGAGTTACCTTTTAGCAGCAAATTTGCAAGTATTTTTCATTAGTTACTTTCATCAACTTTTTCATCAGGAATCTCTTTGAACTTGAGTTGACTGGATCAACCAGCAGACTGTTCTAATACTCCAAACATAAAAAGATGAGGGGCTCACCAGAGTGGGAGCAATATTGGAAGAGAAAAGAGGGAAAATTCGATAGTTATTAAAAGGAGAAATTGACAAATTTCTGGCAACAGAGTGGAAGAGGGTAATGGGTTAGGAGTAGTGATAACGGAGAATGAGGAATTGAGGATAGTTCCTAAATTGTGAGTCTTAGGGACTAAGAGGAAGAGAGTATTTGACAGTATAGGGAAAGTTGGGGGCATGTTTTGGGGAGAAAGATAATGAACTTAGTTTTGAAAATTTTTAGCTGAAGATGTCTACAAGACATTCCTTTTGAGATGTCCAATGGGCAATATTCCTGATTAAAGAATGGAAATCAACACAAACTTAATGTTAGATAAATGAATTTGTGAATCATCAGCATAGAGATGATAATTGAATAGATGGGATCTGATGAGATCGGCAAATGAAATAGTGCATAGAGAGAAGATAAGAATGTCATGTTTAGCAAATATGAGCTGGATGAATGAATATTCAGCAAAGGAGACTAAAAAGGAGAGATCTGAATGGTAGAAACAGAACTAGAAAAGAGTAGTACCCCCCAATCTAGAGATAAGAGAGTATCAAGGAGAAGATGATGACTGACATTGACAAATACTGCAGAGATCAAGGAGAATGAGGATTGATCAAAGATCATTGGATTTGGGAATTAATACACCACTGGTAATGTTGGAGAGAAGAGTTTCATTTGAATGATATGGTCATATGCTATCCCGTAAAGAATTAAGAGGATAGTGAGAGGAGAAGGAGTGGTTTTGATTGTAGATGATCTTCTCAAGGAGTTTAACTATAAAAGGAAGGATAGATATGGGATGATAGCAGAGACAGATTGATTGAGGGTTTTAATTTTACTTCTTCTGGATAGGGAGACATAAGCATATTTGTAGGCAAGAGGAAAGTAGTCATTAGAAAGGATGAAACTGAAAGAATAGGGATTATAGAGGAGATAGGTTGAAATGGGATCACTTGTATATGTAGAAGAATTGGCATTGGTAAGTAGAAAGGTCACCTCACCATATGAGGCAAAGTTGAAGGAGACAGGGGAAGAAGGAATTTCCTCAATGTGAGATAAGGAAAAGGAGAGAAGAATGTTTTTTTTTCTATAAAATCTGAGATAAGGATCTCAACTGAGGGTATAGTAGTAAGGGCAGAAAAATAAGAGCTTTGAGAATGGATCAGAACATTTGGAAGATTCGCTATTGTAAATAAGATAGTGAGTTAGGATAAAAAAAACCCAACAATAATTAGAATATTACATTTCAAAAAGAATGTCCTCCATGTATTTGTATGATTCCTTATAAGTATTGAGTGGAACTACCTGTATATCACTTTCACATAATTTTTAAGCATTTATAGGGAACTTTAAGGGAAAGATGAAGAGGAAGAACATTCCAGACATGGGGGGGGGGGGGGCAGAAAGCAGCCCTTAACAAGCATTCAATCCAACCCATGTCTAAAAAGGAGTCTACTCTATAATCTTACACATGGTCACTTGAAGGACTTTACTAGGGGGAAATCCACTATCGCCCAAGGCAGACCATGAAACATTACTCTTGAAATTGCTAGGAAGAAATTAATATATTTAGTCTAAGTATTACTCTCTGCAACTTCATCCTTTATTCCTAGCTCTTCCAGTCTTTTGTTTTATTTTTTTACTTACCTGAAGCATTTTTTTAAATGATATCATAACTGCCTAAAATAGTCAATACACTTCCTTGAGAATCTCTATCCAACTGATCTTAGGTATGGCTAGAGAATCTGAATCATAGTCAATCTCAATGTTTAGAATAAAAATAATTTGATCTAGAAATCCTGCCTATATCATTATTAAATCAATTGCATGTTATATCATTTGCATCCCCAACTGGCTATTATTATTTCTGTAGTAAGTAAAAGTGAATAAAATTCTGAGAATAAACTGTTGTATATCAGGTACTTTAACTCTTCCAGAAGATTGGGCTCCCATTAAGTTTCATGGAAGAAGCAATTTACTCATTGGGGTGAGAGTTAAGTTTCCTTACATAGATGAGCTGTTTAACCTCAGAGAATAATTGACGTATTCTAACCTTTTTCAGTCTGTGGTATACTTGTAAAAAATGTTATGGCATAGGTTAAGTTCCTGTGGCCAACTCAATTATATGTGATGTTCTATGGATGAAAATCCTGGAACAGTATGATTTCAAAAGAATGAACTTTTACAAATAACCTGAAGGTCAATGAGAAGATGCATGATGGGTTTAAATAGACTGCAGCATATTACTCATGGTGACATGTGCAAGAAGAGACATAAAAAGTATTACTGAAAACATATATGACCCATAAAAAGGGTTGACTGATCACATAATGAAAATAAGAAATATATGGGCAGTTTCAATGGTACAGTCTATAGAAAAATGATCAGATACTCTAAGGTGATTTTATGGAAAAAACATGGACAAGAATCATGAAGAAAGCATAGAAGGTGGTCTTCTGCATTTAATAACAACAACTGATACTTGTTAAACAACTATTGCGTGAACAGCATTGTGTCTGGTGGGGGAGGGAGATAAAACATTTAAATAAGACACACTTCCTCTTCCTATGAAGTTTGCAGCAAAGTGAGAGTTGCAGAGATAAAACACAAATATTAATAAATATGAGGGAGAAATGCATGATAAATGCATTAGATGAATGACCTGTGAAGTTCAAGGAGAAAGGTCATTGCCAACTGACAAGATCAAAAAAATTAACTTAATAAATTAATTAAAGGAGAAGATTGGGATAGGTTGGAATTCAATAGGTAAAGAGCGGTAGGGAGGACATGAGAGTAATAAGGAACAAGGAATCCAGAGAATCAAAAGCAGAAAAGTTCATGACATCTTTATGAGAGAGACTGAAAGGACTAGTGAAAGTTTGTGTGTGTGTTTGTGTGTGTGTGTGTGTGTGTGTGTGTGTGTGTATGTGTGTGTGTGTGTGTGTGTGTATGAAGGATGAGATCTAAAGATCTGAAGGACTTTGAATGCCCAACAATGGATTTGAACTTTATTCCATACAAAATAGGGAACCACTAAAAATTGTTGAGCAAAATAGTGGCATGCACAGATCAATTCAACCAATCAAGTTTTTTTATTAACCACCCAATATATTCTAGGCACTAAACTAAAAATACAAAGACAAAAAGTAAACAATTGTCCTTCAGAAACATATATTTTGTAGAAGCAGATATTCATTTAAACAGAATATTTTTTCAGTGGTATAGAGGATGGATGCCACAAACTGAATTATTGTCCTTCACTGACCACCATTCTCCCAGTCCCTCAGGTCTCATTCTTTACTCATTATCTCTCATCTCCCACATCCAAACTGTAGCTAAGGCCTGTTATTTTTACCTCGATAATATATCTCACATATGCTCCACTTCTTTTTATTCTGACACTGCCACCACCCTGATGAATCCTTAATAGTCTTTTTCATTCATGTTTGATTCTTCATGATGCCATTTGTTTAGGTATGGTTTTTTGGCAACAAGTGCCATTTCCTTCTCTAGTTCATTTTACAGGTGAGGAAACTGTGGCAAACTTGTCTAAGGTCTCACAGCTTTTAACTATCTGAGATCAGATTTGAACTCAGGAAAATGAGTCTGTATGATGATTCCACCATTCCTTCCATGTTTTTACCACCTTATCCCTGGATGATTGCAACATCCTACTGCTTGATATCCCAACCACCAATCTCCATACTATTACAGTCTATTCTCCTCTCAACTGTCAGAGTGATCTTCCTAAAGCACAGTTGTTACTAGGTTACACACACACACACACACACACACACACACACACACACACACACACACCACAATACTCCAGTGACTCCCTATCAGCTCCAGGGTCAAATATAAAATACTATTTGTCATTCAAAGTCCTTCAAATTTTGTCTTGCTACCTTTCCAGTTTCAACAAGATCCTCTGTGCCACATCCATTCCTGAAGATAACAGGCTCAAATTTAAAACAATTACTGCAAATTACTTGGCCCCATAAAGTTCACATCTAAATTCATTACAAGGATTAGATCAATTGCCATTGGTGCTTCAGCTACCATTGAACTTGTCTCCTGCTCTTCAGGGCTATATTGGCATTTTGATTGGTAGCAACCTCACACCTGTACTCCCTAATCACTAAATTTGTAATGACTTTATTTCTGAATCTTTCAAAATTCACAAGGTTGTGGTCATCTCCAAAGCTCCTTAACCTAAAAACAGGAAATAAAACAAATGCAAAGTGGCAATAAACAAAGGCCAAAATTCATGGACCCTGAGTTAGAGTTAGTTTAGGCCAGGAGGGCCTAAAAGCATATTTTTGTCATTCAAACTTAGAGAAGCAGTTGGCAATTAGGGCCTTTTAAATACATTCTCAGTTTCACTTTAGCAACCAGTCAGATAGCTCTTCTTTTTCCTCTCTTTTCTCTGAACTAGGGTACAGCACCCTTCCATTTTAAACTAGCCAGAAACAAGCTCTGTTGTCTCTTCCACATGGGCTAGAAGGAGACAGAGCACCCAATGCATGCTCTGGGAATGGAGTTCCCATTGACTAGCTTTTTGTTACCTTAACATAATTTCCAGAGAAGGAAAAATTGCTAATAACCGGGAGAATGAGTAAAGGCTTCACATGAGGTGACTTTTGAATGGAACCTTGTAGGGAGTTAAATGTTCTAAGACTACAAGTTGGGCGGAAAGTCTATGCAAGGGGTATATAGACTATAAAAGGGCATGGTGGGAAGCAGAATTTGGAATGTTATATACAGGAAATTAATTAGTCCAGTTTGAAAAATAAATCACAGTCATATTATGAAGAGGTATAAATGTCAGAGATATTTACATTTTCCCTTAGAAAAAATATGGAGCCACAGAAGTCTTGAGCAAGGAAGTAATAGGCACATATGTGTTTTAAGATTGGAGAGGAGTGAGACTGAACATTGTTTCACCTTATATTGAGGCATATGAAATAATAGATTTGACTGAACCTAGATTTAAGATCCACTCAAATATTTAGTCCTATGTTACTTTATCTCTTTATGCCTCAGTTAGATGTCTATAAAATCCTTCCTAGATCTAAATTTATGGTTCTATGACCTCTAACTCTATGGAGCATAAAGGACTGGCTTGGCATGCACAATATTTCATATGATTGTGCAATTTTTTTTCTTTTTAATCACTTTACTTGCTTAAGGTTCATTGTGATGGAGATTGGGTCAAAATTGTTCAGTGACTAGACAATCAATGAAAAGTTGCTCTGTACTATTGGGACTAGAATTCTATCAAGGATCATTCATTTGAAAAGTATCTTCTGAATATGATGGTGAAGACCCTGAATGGACTTTACAGAATGTACTCAGTTTGTGGAACTGTAGGGATCTGGTTAAAGTGCTCAGAAAATGAGGACAAAATATGACTGTACTCTGCCAAATGACTAATAGAGTGAAACACTCCAACATCCCCAAGGAGGAAAAAAGGTTGGAGTGGATGTCTGGAAATTAGTTACTAAACCCTGTATGTAGGATAAGGACCTAGTAAGAAGGCTTGAAATCATTCTGTGGGGAAGAAGGTAGACTGAAGATTAAATGATAAGTCTTTGAAGAGGGAAGATAAAACCTGCCTCAGGATGACAGCTGGAGATGAACGTCAGCCTCTTAGCATGCCAAAGCAAATACTCAGAACTCACTACTCCAAACTAAGTATGTGCATCCTCTGGGGAGGAACAGCAGAGTCTTGGAAAACAGCATAGAACAATAACATGGAAGCAATAGGACCTGTCAAGGGATTGATAAAGAACTGAGGTTAATGGAAAGCCTCAGGGTGCTTGCATTTGATCTCATAGTCATCAGGAAAATATAACATTTTAAGGTAACCACATTGGAATATATCTCATGTTGGATTACCAGTGAGCATTCCTATATGTCCATAACTACTTGCCCAAAGCTGTGTAGGCCATTTGGTAAAGCTTATGAGATAGCAAATCTAGGTCTATATATCTATATATCTATATCATATATCTATATACATACACATACACAAATACACACATACACACATACATACATGTTTATTCACCCATTAGATTGTGAGCTCTTTCAGGGCAAGGCCCTGGAATTTGCTCCCCACTACTCAGTAGCTTGACTCCTACTAAAGTGCTTAAAAATGCCTCCTGACAAGAAGGGTTGTTTAAGCATCTCTAAAGTTGTGCTACAGGTTCCCTAGGCATGGAATGGAAAGAAGAGTTCAGGGACAGAGAATAGAGACAGTTTTAGACTTCCACATGAGAGTCAAGAACTGCTTTTAGGGAGGCTACAAAGCTGAGCAAACTTGGACCATAAGAAAAGTGGGTATATATGACAAATAATATACAGAAAGAACTTTCTCAAAGAGAGCTCAGAGGGTAGAGGGGAGGTCTGCCACATGATAAACATGGTTTCAGCTGAGTCCAAGACATATCTCCTGTATAGATCACTCATACAAAAAGAGCAGTCTTCCCAGATCACCCAAATCAAAGCCCCAAAGATCATGATGAATCTTCGGAGAAATGAAATACTGATCAGAGTCCCTTCCAGAGAAACCAAAAGGAGTGATAGCAGGAATTAAGGCAGTCAGCTTCACTGATAGCATTATAACAGAGATAAACTATGGCAAGGACTGGAACATTTTTCATCATGATTGTGGATTGGATGGACAGGATAGCACTTGGATTAACTGAAGTTAGGAATGAGTTAGTGATGTGTGAAAAGCTGAACTTCAAGTACCCTGCTTTGGGAAATGCCAAGAAGTTTTGAGAGTGGATTTATCTCTGACCAAAAAGGCCCTAAACCATGACCCACCAAACAACCTTCTCTGAGTCTTCCTAGGACCACCTGCACCAGAAACAGTGAGATTTGAAACTGTAAGGAGGAATTCTTAACCTTTTTGTATGTCAGGGACACCCTTAGTAAACTGGTAAAGCTCCATTCACTCCTTCTTAGATAATAATATGGTGGGGGGGGGGGCAGGGTGGAGTTAAAATTCCAAGATATTCTAAATTCTAGTTAAAAATTAGTAAAAGTAAAAATGAATTTTTTTCTGTGGACTTGCAACAAGGAAGCAATGCAGGGGAGAAAGAATATTCATGAATCCCAAGTTAAAAACTTCTGCTAATTCTGTGACCCAAAACAATTCTGAAGGACTTATGATAAATAATATTATCCATCCCCAAAACAGAGCTGATGTTGTCCAAGTACAGAATGAAGCAAATGTTTTTGACTGTATTTTTCTTGAGGTTTTCTTCTTTTGGGGGGGGTTATATTTATTTTTATAACATGAATATTGTGGTAATGTTTTTCATGACTATATATTTCTGACATATCAAATAATTTATTTTCTCAATGAGGAAGATTGTGGTAGGAGGAATGGAGTGCTTAGGACATCTAGAAATATAATAATAATCATTAACAGATGCTTATTAATTGATTGACTGTCTTGGTCATAACTGTTACATCAACAAAGTTTGGAAGTAACTCTAGACTATTGAAAGTAAAACTTTAAATCTGTAGTGAATGAACTAGGAATGAACAATAAAGACCATGACAATTAATGGGTCCTCTGTGGAAATTTAGAAGGAAAGAGAATTGACAAATGAGTAAGAAGGCATGAAGTAGAGTCAATTAATACAGAAAACTTTGTCTGAGATTAGTTATGAGAGGAGAGATATAGGATGCTAGCTTGAAAAGATGGTAGGGTCAAATGAAGGCTTTACTTTATGAGGGAGAAGAATGTTTTTGTAAGTGGTAAAGAAGATAGAAAATTAGAGTGATAGAAATAGTAGGCATAAAGAAAATATTTGATGAGGATAGAATTAAAGGAAATGTGGCTGCTGATTTTTTCTTTTATAAAAAAAGTCAAGAAAATTGTCTGTTTACTTTAAATTAATGATAATATCAATCACTTCTAAATCATTTCATACAAGGATCACTTGAAAAAACTAGAGACATTCAACTTAGAGAAGATATGATCATTGGATTCAAGTATTTTAATCTAAGAATGTCACATGGAAGAGGATTAGACTAGTTCTGCTTGACCCTACAGTGCAGGACATGGAACAGTAGGCAGAAGTAGCAGAGAGAAAAATCTCAACTATGTGAAGGCGGGAAATGTTCAAACACAGATAGCTATACAAAAGAGAGAATATAGAACCCAGATATAATAGGTTCTCCCTCACTAAAATTCTTTAAGTGAAAGTTATAGATGACCACTTTCTTGGGATTAGACTCTTAGATAAAAGGTTTCAGGACAAAGGTCCCCTGAATTCAGAGAAAAGTTATGCATAGTGGCATGACAACTAAACCTCTACTAGCAGCAGGTATTCTAGAAATACCAGTTAAAAAAGAAAAGTCTATGTTAAAAAAGAAGAATCTTTCTTAGGATCATTCTCTCTAGGAAAGGGATATTGGACTTTGTGGTTTGGACTTTGGAGATCTACCCTTCCAAAGGAGAAATAGCATAGTTTAGATTCAAAGATTCTAGCCTCATCTTTGCTATTTACTTGGGCAACTCTGTGTCTGTTTACTCAAGTGAATGTTGGGGATATGTTTATTTTTCATTCTTTCCCTCACGGGGTTATATTGAGGATCAAAAACTATAAAGGATATAAAAACTCTTTGTAAGCTGAGAGAGACAGTTTGTTAAAGTAGATAAAGAAGTGAATTTGGATTCAAGGAGATGTTGATTCAAAGCTTTCTTCCAAATACATATTAACTTGTATGACCTTTGGCAAGTCACTTCACCCCCTATAGGCCTCAGTTTCTTGATCTGTTAAATTAGGAAGCTTAGATTTGATGGTCTCTAAGGTCCTCAGCAGCTCTAAACCTAGAAGTGTGTGAACTGTAAAGTGCTGCTCACAAAGGTAATGCAGTATTATTAGAATCAGGCTTTTCTATGTGGAAAACATTCTTTTTTTAATTATTTTTTGAATAAGCAAATTATTTCTAAAAGACTTAATTTAATGAAATATTCTGATTCTGAGAAATGTGCTGGCTTTTTTCTTGTCATGGAATTTTATAATCCCATCTAACAGAGAGCACCTTTGACAGATAAAAGTTTGGATTCAGGTTCTTAGGAAACTACATTTACAAGTAGATGGCTTTTATGAACTGGGTTGGGAGGGGTGGCTTTACTGAATTTCAGAGACTGAAGGATAGTGTTGCCTCGTCTTCTCTCCAACTATCAAATCAAATTATATTGAACATGGATTGCCTCCCTCTAGTTTAAATTCTAGCCATTTATCTAATATAATAGGCCAATTATCATTCAGGCTTTGTGTACTCTTCATAAAGCAGAAAACTCAAAGCATTTCCATTCATCTGCTAACAAAGTAAGAGCACGCATGCTACGTTACAAGTTCTAATTAGAATGAATGGTCTCATACATGTTTATTACTTAATAATCTAGCCCTTTTGATTATTCTGGCAGCATGGCTGCTTCTGCCCTCAGTGGAGTTTAGCCTAATAGGCATCTTCTATGCGGACTCTAGTGGTCTCTTTTTTTTTTTCCACAGCTCATAATAAATTGATATATTAAAGCCAAATTGAGGTTGGGCGTTCATCACAGAATCTAATTTCATAAGAGAAGTCACTTCTGTTTGTCCATAGAATGAGATTCCAGGTTGCCTGAGTTTGATATTAAACAGCAGTGCTCTTGGGTTGACCCAGCAGCAATTGGGCAAGACTGTCTCATCTACTAGACTGAGAACAAATTGTAACCTCTGTGGAGGTGCTTCAGTCATGACCTAAGCCTGGGTTTCAGAATAGACAACTTTAATCAGAAGCAGCCCTGGGTGTTCTAAAGCTTACAAGTTTCATGCGAACCTTACATAGAGTGTGACAGAAGTCCAATGAATGGGGAGAAGACCACAAAGCTCCACCTTTAAACCAGGGATTCCAAACCAAAATGAGGAGTAAAAGTCTTCTCTGTTGGGTTAGCAGGACAGGTGAGAACGTACTCAGGACACAAGTCAGAAAAGAAGGTATAGTGTGAATGGGCCAAATAGTGAATCCACAAAGCTACACAAAAATCAGCAACTAAAAATTGAGGAATAGTCAGAGACAAGGCGGAGCTAGTAGAAAGCAGATCAGTAGCCAAAATGGGCAGGGGAGGTGACCTGGATACTATAAGGACATCTATAAGAGCCAGCACCTGAGGGCCCAGATAGAGAGCTAAAACAGTATCAACCCCCATATGGAACTCTCCCCAGACAGACTTTAAATCGATCTCATTATAAGTAGCTTGTAAGAGGATCACAGAGACAGAGAATTTAGTGATCCAAGGGAACTTGGGGATCATAGAGTTCAATCCTTTTTATTTTGCAGAGAGAAAACTGAGGCCTAGAGATGGGACATAAGATGTTCAAGGCCTCAGACATAGTGGAAATTAAAGTGGGAAAGAGTGTTGATTTTAGAGCCAGAAATCCAATCCAAATCTTGCCTCTGCCATTTAATCCTCTCTGGGCCTCTGTTTCCTAATCTGCAAAATGAGAGAGGTTAGACTAGATGACCATTAAAAGTTGTTTCTAACTCTAAACCAAATGAATATCTTTACTTGTGTAGTAGCTGGCAGGTTCCCAGCCAGGTCCCAAATTCAGTCAGTTTGGCAGGGAACTCTTTTATCTTTGTTGGTGCTGAGAAGAGAGATTTTAGGAACATTAAAAGCATACTCCCTCTATAATGTTTGCTTATCGGAGAGTTTCTATGCCATCTTATGTGAGCAACAATCTCCATGCCTACAGCGGCTTTAATGAACTTTGCATCCATTAGCATGCATGGCAATTAGAAAAGCCCGTGGGGGCCCACACAGATGGCTTCTGTTTCCCCTCTCTTTTTATTTGCTTCATTTATATGTATGATGAAGTCTATAGTGATACCAGTCTCTTAACCAGCTAGGTGTGGTAGTGCGTCATCAGCATGCCCCATGTGGCAATGGCCTGCCATGAAAATTATAATGTGCAGTTATCATACTGAACCCCTACAATGCCAAGGGGGAAGGAGAGCAACTTAGAGATACCACCTCATGATCCCCTTCGGTTCATATTTATATGGATTAGATTAGTCATTCCATAGGTATTAGGCAAACTGCTGATCTAGAAGCTGCAAAACAAGAATGCTCTTATTAAGAACTTAGCCTACACACATCGCCCCACACAAAGTAGCCCAGCAAAAGAATCCCTCCTGCTTCAAACCAATATTAAAACTATATAAATTCATACCCTAGTTTCAGAAACAAAGTGTACAGTTCAAATCTTCTTAACTCAGGATTGAAAAGCTTAGAGTTAACTTTGACTCAACTTTTCAATTCATTCCTCCTTATACAGTCACTCAAAAGTATGGTATATCTTTTCTTAAAATATCCCCTTACTTTCCAGTCTATTTCTCTCCAGAGTCCATGCTCCGCATTACCCTACTAACCCTATTAACCTTTTTGCTGCCAAGGGTCATTTGGATATTTATAACATCATTCTAGGACCATATAAAATTATAAATTTAAAAAATTAGCCTACTATATTTGGTCAAATATTCAATTAATCTACCCCTCAAAAGCTCCTGGAACCATTGAATTTTGAGTCCCATAGGCAGTTGCTTTGACCACACCAGACCAACATGACCTGCTCCTGCCCTATACAGAACAATGTAAGAACTTCCTAGCTGTTCTCTTCAAATTATATAATCTTAGAATTGCAATTATAACCATCCCTCTTTGATCCCAATCAAGGTAGTTGGTCTTTCTATGGCATCCTCCACCAATGGTTTCTGTGCATTCAATAATCTCATGACCACCACCACCTTTTTATCTTCCTAAAATGTCACTCTTAAAAGAGTGACCTGAAGAAGAGAAAAGAAAATTAGAAATGTGGACTCTGGGGGGAAGAATTCATATGCTAGGTATCTTTGCTGACCAGCTTTTTCTTTTTTCTTTTTCTTAAATTAGCTAGCTGAGGAATGGAAAATGGTATAATTGGAATTTGAAGTGGAAGTGATCTCACTGGCTTGCCCAGCAAACCTTCACTTCTTCCAAATTTCCCTATCTAAATGGGTATTGCTTCAGACAAACCTTTAGGAAAGACTTTAGGTTGAAAAGACCTTTAGGAAAGGCTTTAGGTTAAAAAGACCAAGGTCTCCTACTGTCTCTGGGGCCATCACCAATCAATCTGTCTTTATCTTGCCCAATGGAGTACAATGACTGAAGTAAAGAGTGGGACTGATAACTACACAGCCCTGCCTCACATAAATCCATTTCATTTATAAGTCAAGACATTATTCTCCTATCATTGGTCCTCTTTGAGAATGAAGAACCAACAGCAACAATTTCTTCCAAAGAAAGCTCCATCCCTCCAGTTTTCCAAGTTCTTAACCTTGACATTAAACTCAACATTATCCTCAACACTTCAGTTTCCCTTATCCCACACATTGAATCAGTTTACCAAATTTTGTCATGTCTGCCTTTTTTGGCATCTTTTTCATCTGACTTCTTCACTTATTCAGACAATTTCCACTTTAGTAGTACTCTTAGATTATGGAACTAACCTCCTTATTGGTCTCCCTACCACATTTTTCTCTACCTCTGGTCCATCTCATACACAGTTGATTAAGATAACTTTCCTTAAATGTTTAAGTACTCTTATTCTTATATTTTTATATTTGATTTTATTTATAAGTTTATTCTGTAAACATATTCTATATTCTTTTTTGTGTTTGTTTGTTTGTTTTTAGGTTTTTGCAAGGCAAATGGGGTTAAGTGGCTTGCCCAAGGCCACACAGCTAGGTAATTATTAAGTGTCTGAGACCAGATTTGAACCCAGATACTCCTGACTCCAGGGCCAGTGCTTTATCCACTGCACCACCTAGCCGCCCCTATATTCTTTTAACAAACTTAAATCCTCTTTTCTGTCTTTTACCTGAAGTTCATATGTGCTCTCTTTGAAGTTAGCTACCAAAGACTTAGGCTTTTCCACAATGACTGTTAAAAAAAAAACTGTGTTCTTGATAAGAGTATCGGCATTTTCTGGAAGTTTTGTGTCTTATCCTTGAAGAGCTGGACTAACTTTCCCATCTTAAGCATTTTTAAAAAATGGTCTTGTCTAATCACTCACTTGCCAGTTAGTCTACATAGCTGGGTCCTTAACTGTAACTTCAGAATTTAGCAGAGATTCATGAAAAAGTATTCCTTAGAGATTTCAAGAGGTGACTTCCATTCCATGTGTGAGATATGCCTACTTTCTTTGTTGCAACCTTTAATGATCCTTCATCCCTATGATTCCAACCAATGATATGATTTTAATACTATTCTTTGTTTTATGTTTAGAAAAATGAGTTAGATCTTTGACTCAGGATCTTTGGACAGAGGCAATGACATTGACCATCTTCCCCATCCTTTATTAATTTAATAAGTCCAGTGCTCTATTAAACATATTGCTCAGAAATTTGCCTCAGTTTACCTTTGTGTTAAATTTCATTAAGTACAAAATAGATATGTGACTCCCCTAATCAATCAACTGCACTGACTTCTTATTTTCTGTTTAATCTAATTGGACATTATCCACCACCCCACCTATCCTTAAATCTAGCCAAAGTAACTTCCTTTCTGTTCCTCACACCTCATCTTCAGTCTCCATATCTTTACAACGGCTATTCACATACCTAGAATGCATGTTCCTCTCCTTGTCTTTAATTATATGTGTATGGCCCTATTTCTTCTCTTCTAAGAATGCAAACCATTGGAGAGAAAGGATTGTTTCATTCTTTGTAGTCTCAACCTGGTAGGCATTTACTACTTGTTTCTTGATTATAAAAACAAGTAGCAATAGTTTTAAATCTACTCTTCTCATATTGCTTGGAAGCTCAAAAATTTGCTGATGACTCCTCTTTCCTATGTGAGAGATTTCAATTTTCCCTTCAGAACTCTCATAGCACTTTGTTTTGCAATTTTCTAATGGACTTATATAACATTTGTATTATTAACATTCTAATAATCTATAAATTCTCACACTCCTGCACCATAAGGTACCTGACACTATTCTGTGAATCAGAAATTATATCTGATCAAAATCTTGTACCTTCCCCAGTATCTGACACAGTGTTTTACCTATTTTGGGGACACTTGGAGTGTCTTCACTGATTTCATTCTTTCGGTTATGCTGTTTCTTTCCCTAAATATCATCTACTCTCCTCTATTGCATCTGCCTGATTAATATCCATGAATCAAGGTCAAGTTCAGTGTCTCATCATCATCATCATGAGGGGATTAGACTATATATCTTCTAAAGTTTCTTCTCTCTCCAAATCTATTGTCCTCTTTCTCTCTCATTTAAACTCTTTTAACTCTTACTGGCTAGTGTTAGATTAATGGTTTTAGTTCAGATTCACACCCACAGGAAGACACTCCAAAAGGGGAAAAACCACAAAGTAGTTGTTTATTATTATTATTATTATTATTATTATTATTATTATTATTATTACAAAGATAAAGTGAAAGAAAGCTTGAGCAACAATAACTAATGATTCCTGAGAGGACTGTAAGAATTAACAGTTACAATTAAGATAATGAAAGAGATAGGAGGCATTACCAAAGATAATCAAAAGAGATAGAAAGTTTTATCAAAGATAATCAATCAAGATAGAAAGTTTTTACCAATCAGACAATCAAACAGGATCCAGGAAGCTCAGACTCATGAGCGATACCTCAAGCTGGGGAACCCCATTTCAACAGCCCCTTTCACAGTCCAGATCCCTCCATGGGTGAGATTCCAAAGGGGTCCAAGCAAGGCTTGTGTAATTATAGGATTTTAAACAAAGAAGGCATGGTGCCAAGTATCTACAAGACTCTGGGCTCAGAAGATTCATCCTGAATCTGGGCAAGTTTCAGGAGGGATGTTTCTTTTCCAGATAATTGGGGAAAGGGGGATGTGCTTACAAGACTGGCCAAGTTCCCAATAAATGCTCCCTTCCTTATCAGGGCTTGGTTAGGATCCCAATTATACGAGTGTTTTACTACAAGGTTGCCATACCCCTGACTTGTTTTACTATTTTTGTTCAGATTATACTAGGGACATGGAAGAGCTTCATTGATTAATCATTCAGCCAGACAACTGGGAAAATTCCTTTTTGCTCATTGTTGTAGATGATGGGAGCTTCAGCAGAATCTTATCTAGGTATGGAGTTGCCTTTTCATTTTGCCCCATCTTTGCACCTTAATAGGTGAGTTTGAACCAATTAGTTTTCAATGACCTCAACTATAAATATATATTCTCCTGACCTGAACCCAGGCATTTGTCTCAACTGAACATCAAAATCTCCAGATGCCTTTCCATTAAAACAAGTAATAAAATGGCCTGGAGGCTGTTTTCCTGACTAATTTAAACATTGTTATGGTTATGGAGAGTTCTTCACTGGTCCCTCAGAAACTAAAGCATCTTCAAACCATTGTATTCACTATAAATATCATAAATAAAACCCCTGATTCACAACAAATTGTGATTTCAAGAAACTGAACCATATTATTTCAGAAATATAAGAGACTATTACAAAACACTTGAATAGAGTCATTGTACATTTTTAAAACATGCAAAATCCAACAGTAGTCCTTAAAAGTTTATTTAGTTTAAGAAGCTCCTAGGAGAATACAAAAAAAGTGGACTTGTAGAAGAAGGGAAAGGAATTGGTTATCATTGTCATTGCTAGCCTATTTGAGGGTCCCCTCCCATCCAGACTCCATGAGTAAATGGACTTGAATCCTAATGCAGTCAGAAGATAGGAGGAATCTGTGCTTCCACAACTCAGGGACAGAGGTTTGCTTATATTGCTATTGAAGGATAAAGAAGGAAGATTGCCTATCCTTGTGTTGCTCACTGAAGGAGAATTTAGAGATATGATGTGGTTCTTACTTCAACAAAGCAGTCCTCTCCTGGCTGAAGAGTTCATTAGTCTCTGATAGCATAGGAGGCCAGTTGTCTCTATAATGGCTTAGAGGACAGTATTCTTTTCTCCCAAAGGTTTATTGAAGGTATTAGACAAAGGCCACAAACTTTTCATACAAAAAAAAGTAACTGTGCTGAGAAAAACTTAAATAATAGCTGCACAAAATCAAATTGGTCATAGTTTCAGATATTTACAGCCAGGAAATTTAGTTGTCATTGAGTTCAAGACATTCATTTTTTGGATGAAGATGGAGGGCAAAGTTATTTAAATAACAAAGTATAGAACCAGAATTTCAACTCATATCATAGAATCATAAGGAACCTTAGAATCCATCAAGTTCGAGCCCCTCATTTCACAAATAAGGAAACTGAGGCACAGAAAATTTTAGTGAATTGTTTGTAGTCACCCACCTCATAGGTTTCTGAGAGAGAGAATTTGAACCCAGGAGTTCTTGACTCCAAAACCAGTCACTTATCTATTATGCCATTCTGCCTCATGAAATGTGAACAATGGAAAATATGAATCCCCCAAAAAAGTTAACATTAGGCTGCCTAGAAGTTGATCAATAAAGAGAAATGAGACTGTATAATGTTGCTGATTTGCACAACTTTCTCTCCTCCCACTAAAACCTTTCAAAATGAAAATCTCATTATATCCTTAACAAAACCCCAGGAGAGAGATTAAGGTAGATTTTATCATTCTCATCTTCTATCTAAGGAAACACAAGGTACAATGATTTTAAAGATCCTTGGATTTGGAATAAAAAGATGTTTGTAGTTCTAATTCTGTCACTTAAGACCTGTGTGGTCAAATTATCCATCCCTTCTAGGGCTCAGTTTTCTCATCTGTAAAATGAGGTTGAACTAGATAAGTTACTAGACCTCTTTTGGCCATGAATCTATGTTGTTTTTCCTTTCCCCTCCCTTTTTAATAGCTGCATATGAAAATTTCTTTAGGAATATTCACAGAAATATTAGGAAGCTTTTTTGACTGCTATGTTACTTTGTTCACTCATTTTGAAACTATAATCCAATAAAACCCTCAGATCTTTGTTAGATACAATGCTATTCAGTCCTGCCCCCCCCCGTGCCTTTGTTTGTGTTGCTGTTCTAAATTAAATGTAGAAATATATACCTCTGTCTATTAAATATGGGCTTCTAAGATTCACCCCCTTCTGGAATTTTCTGAATTTTAACTGTCAGTGAATATGTTAGCTATCTCCCCTAACTTCATGCTATCAGTAAATTTAATAAACATGCAAGCTACGTTTTTATCAA